>NC_141900.1:74281173-74323673 GCF_057802395.1 Ceratotherium simum simum | reverse complement strand
AGTTAGATTTCCATACATAATTTGGCCCCTATGCAGAGGAAATAAAATAATTGTTAGGTATCCATAGCATAATAACTAAAGGCCTTGAAAATTATAAAGCTACATTTGTATATTGATCAATGACTAAGAAATGTCCAGTTGAAAAATATAGGAAATATGCTCATTCCAGAGCAAAGTCTATTTAAAGATATATTCTGCAAATTACAATCACAGTCTTTGCTCTAAAATTTAAATATATTAAAAACACGAGCACCTTCAAAGTTGCCTTATCATATTTTACATCTCTGACATAAGTACTATAAATCCACTCTTAAATTTAACGAAAGATTCAAAACCATACTAAATGATCCTTCCCTTTTTTCTTTCCTCCCTTTGTGTGTTTAACTATCTATTGATAGGTCAAATCAATTGATCCATCTATCTAGCCATCTGTTCATCCATTCATATGTCTATTCATCTGTATATTTGTCATCTGATATGCCTAATTACTTGATCCAGAATTTAGCAGTGGTCCTTAATATTAAAACTGTTCACTGAGGCTTTTTTTTCTTAAGCATATTACTCATTTAACAGTAATGAAAAAATACATAGGCTGCTTAGGCTGTTATGAGTTGGTCTGCCTCATTTACAGTAAACTAGGATATGAATATAAGCTTTTACTATTTGCTCCAATTATACGTTATGATTGACTATTTGGAAAAATTAATATTTCAACTTAGATCCTACTTGTGATTCAGAATTCTGTGTTCACAAAATACCCATGATTTTGTCTAGTTTTAAACCCATGAAATATTTTCTTAACTCTCCTATATGTTTCTAGATGGAATTTTGTACAGTTAGTAAAAGCAAAATTGAAGAAAAACCTCAAAAGCAAATATGCTGCTATGATGTTATTGAGATGTAAAGTTAAACTCTTGAATTCCGGTAACTAAAAGAAATGCTTATTGGAAAATGTTTTATGAGTTTTGTCTAAGCATATCCAACTTTCACCTTCAACTGAAGCAGTTTAGTTTACAAGTGTACAGAATTCATTAAAATTAGCAAAACATGTGTTTAGTACCAAGAAAGTGAAGACACAAGTTTTTAATACAATTATCTAATCCTCCAGTGATGACTTTCAGGATGACAGTTCCATCTGGAAATCTAAGATTACATGACAAATGCTATCATCAACAAATGCAGGAACAAGCATACTCTCTTCATTTTTTAGCAATATAATTTCTGATACAAATAGATGTGATTTATAATATGTGGAATGTTAAGAAAAAGTTACATTTTAATAGCAAGAAATGATTATATCACCTTTATAAAATAATGATGCCATAAAATGTTGGCAATAAATTACATTTAAAAAATAGATTCAGTGGAATGTCCTTTTAACAGTGATTTTGAGGATTTATCTAACATCTGCCTTGTGATTATCAGTGCTACAACAGATCTCACTACATAAATCTTATGTTTTAAGGATATGATCTAATTCATGGCATACCTGTCTCCATATAATAAGACAATGATGATAGACTTCGATATACATGAGTAAACACACACGTGCATAGTTACATGCAGTGGATATATATTTATACACACACACATATATATATATATATAGAGAGAGAGAGAGAGAGAGAGAGAGATCTCCAGTGTGGTATGTGTAGATATACATATATAGATGTAGATATAGATATAGATATTATCTCTGCATGTCTACTGGTAGATTTTCATCTAAATTGCTCAATTAAAAACAATTTGTGGTTTTATAATATTATTTAAACTATGTCTTTTATTGTCACTCACCTCAAATAATTTTAACCAATATTTCTTTGAATTATTTGTTTCCCTTGTTATCTTACCTGCTGTTAATCAGATAATCATTGGGTTATCAAGTTCTACTTTAAAAGAAATCCTTCCAGAAATTTTTCAGATAAATTAATAGGAAGGCAGGGGGCAAGAAGGATGTTTAACACTCATTCATGTCTTAGCATGAATTAGTTTAATTAACTTCACTGCTAGTGTTGGTATGGAACAAGATAGACTTCAACGCATATTCTTGCAATGGTTATAATAATGAGTTATCATTTATCGACTGCCTATAAAGTTCCAGGCACTGTTCTAAGGGCTAGACATACAGACTTTACCTCCTGTAATCTTCACCTTATTGTTAACAAGGCTAAATGAGTTCTGAGTGCAGGTAGAAAGGAGGGTGCTATAGAACTGGAGGGAGTCACTGTGGCCCGTGGAGTGAACCACGCAGTCCTGGATTCAAACCTGTGTCTGCTACTATTTGCCCCTGTGACCCCAGGGACACATACATTGCCCGAGAACTTTGGCTTCCACATTTGTAAAATGGAAATGGAAATATCTGCTGGACAGGGTTGCTGTGAGGATTAAATAAATATATAGCAGGTGCTCAATCATGGTAGGTATTATTGTGGAAGATTGAGAAGGGAAAAGCAGTTGCTAAAATGTATATTTACATATACAATTAAAACGTTTATGAACAAATGGGTAATGTAAGAAGAAAACAGGATTATTTAATTTCTTGTAATGGCCAGTATCTTATTAAGCAAGAAAAAAATGAAGTTATATCTATTACAAGTAAGTTTATCATTCTAACAATCCAAAGTAAGATGATTCATTTGATGTCTTGTCAGTGGAATATTATCTCCTTTTTCATTGTTAGCCAAGCTCATCTGTACTCTCCAATAGCGATGCAGAACAACACACATTTACCTACGATGAGGCTATGCTTTCTTATTAACCATACACATTAATGTTAATAGTTGTGGGCTACCTTTAAACATCTAAACCGATGACACAGAAATATGGATCACATTTTGTTACTCTGGTAGTTGAAGTCGAGAAATTGTCGCTTTTATCGAGGTATTTTACCCATATTTAAGAAAAAACAAAAATTTTAGAAAATCTGATTTCTTTCACACTCCAATATATAGGATCCAATTATTTCAAGTGCCTCTAAGGGCAATAAACAGACTAGGCATGTAGGTAACGACTGTATAACTTGCAGAAGTTTGAAAAAGTTATTAGGACAATCTTAAAACTTTTTTCTTTCATGACGCTAAGTAATTTATTGTTTTTGAAGATAAGGAGAGGAGGATGTTGAGTGAAACTGGCCGCTTTGAATTCTAATGCCTGCACCATCACTAAGTTGAAACTGTTGAAAAGCAGCTCTACTCCCAATTCCCAATGCATCTGTGGCCTCATATATAAAAAGAAAATGATGGTAATGAACTTTTTTAATGGAAAATTTTAAACAGTATTTTCTAGAAGTAAATTTACACAAAAAATAATTTTAAGAGCCACAGAATTTTTTTAAAAGGATAAACACTAATTAGCATTGAAATATATGGCTATTAAGAAAGCAAACATATTTTTAATAATGAAACTATTTTCCTCCATGTAGTATGCTAGTGTGTCTACAGTGACTATCTAGGTAGAAAGTAGGCAAGATGTATATGCTGAATGACACAGAGTATGTTGTACCTGTAATTTGATCAAAGTAATTAGTATAGGCCACATATTATATAGGTGTTTTTGCAACTAGCAACTGTAATAATAAATTTTATCCCAAAATGAGAACATGTTGGGTGGATTGTCCACTGACTGCCACATATGATATAATGTTTAGTGACAATTCCTTTGAGAGGAATATTTCACAAATTTAAATCTGCCGTTCTAAGTACAACCACTTGTTATAAACTTTGAAAGAGTTGTAAAGCAATCGTCTGAAGTAAAGCAAAAGTTAGCAGTTTTGAGAATATTGTTGCATATAGAAATATGGGTTTCTAATTCTGTAAAGATTTGGGAAATTTAAAAATATGCCTTTAAAGGCTGCAGTAGACTTAAATTTAAATATAATTTAAAAAACATTTTTTATGTGTGTTGGTGGTAAATTTCAATGGATTATTAAGCACTAGCACAGTGCTTAGTAGTGAATTTAAATGCAATTCAATTATTTTTCCACAATGCTTACTATGCTATTTTTCAAACTTGTTGAATAGGTTACAATTTGTAAAAATTTAGCAAAAAGTTAATTATATTATTTCAATCTATAAAATAGTTGGACTTTTCTATACATTTATTGGACTGGACTTTTGCCTCCTTTGTCTTTTGACATAAATAGGAATTCTGCTTATTTAGGAGATACCTTGTCATACAAAGGGAAGGAAAATCTGATATAGTGCATTAAAAGAAAGAATAGACTCTACTGAATGGCTTCCTAGAAAATTATACATTTCAGCATGATACTACATATTTTCATTTTAAAATGTTTTATCTAATCCTCAATTCTGAGATCACTAGAAATATGTATTGATAACAAGTTTATTTATACATTCATTTATATGTATGTATATAATATGGAATATGGAATTTCTATTACCATGAACTTTAAATCCAAAAAATTATGACTTACAAAGTTATTAGACTTGCAGAGACAAGCCAAAAGTGTTCTAATTTTCTGAATAATAGCAAACTGATTCTTACGGGGAATAAAGCAATATCTATTTGTGTCCCATCTAATATAGAATGATACTCTCATTCTATAGTTATTTATTCATTTTCTTTATCAGAACAAAAAGCATTTTTATTAATCCTGAGAGCAAATATTAGTTATTTCTACCATATGCCACACGTTATAATGCTTAGAGCATAAACTTTGGTTTGAGATCTGGATCTGCCACTTAGTAGCTGTGTGACCTTGGGTGATATCTTAACCATCCTGTAAGATGGAGATAATAACATCTAACTCACAGCTTTGTGGTTAAAGATTAAATACAATAATGCGTGAAAGGTACTTAACACAGTGCCTGGTACGTAAATAGTAACTCTTAATATTATCATTTTTCAATGACTCCAAAGAAGAAAGTCTGAAAATATTAGATGTAGGAATACAAAATACAAAAACAAAACTCTCTTCAAATACCACCGGCTCAAGAACAGTGTCTGTTAAACATATTTGAAGCAAATGTATTTTTCCTTAAAAGATCCGAATATTGGACTTGTTAGTCTGCTTTGAGTGTACGTAGGTATGTTCTAAAATGCATTTCTTTTAGTCTTACTGATACATCTTATTTTAAATATTCTTTCCCTAACAATTTTATTTTGCACTTAAAGTGATTTAAATAGTATATACAAATGCACCAGTATTAAAGAAATGCATATTTTACATACAAATACACACACATGCACAAATACATATACACTTGTCTTACCACTCTTTGGGACTGAGGAAAGACCAGGGGAAAGCAGAAATAATGGAACTTGTCATACTAGTGCATCAGTGGCATGTACAGGTGTGTCCAACTGGGTAAATGCTGCTATGGTTGAAGTGACTAGGGCAAAACACCCAGAAGAGGTCTTTTTATTTCATATCTACACACACATACAAACACATACTTACACTTTCATTTATAAGGCATACATATATGTATTCATATGAGTATCTTCACACATCAGAATTCCTGTTTCCTGTTTAAACCTGAATGTACTTTAAAAGCAAGACCATTTCTATTTCCTCAGGAATGCTGGCATTCATAGTCAATGCTTCATCTTAAATGCAATAAGCGAAAGATAAGGCCAAACTAAAATTCATAAGCAATTGGTTTTTTAAGCATCAACAGTAAAAGGAAAATAAACACATGTACAGTTGGCCAGCTCGAGTCAGCGTGTGAAAGGATATACTTTTGATTTGTAAGACGATCCATAAAAAGAGAGGTACTATTAGAAGCTGAAACATTTCTCTTTCAAATAATAAGAATTACACATCTGAAAATCTGATGTCAGAGAAACCAAACCAAAGCAAACCAAAACAGCAGCAATAGATTGCACAAGTGTAAGTATAAATATCAGGAATTAAAAAAAACACTTAAAATAAGTTTATCTTCCTTTGCTATTTTTGTTATAACTTTGAGAACACAGAAAAGCAAGTCAAATAACAGCTTTGACAGATGTTCAACAAAGAATTCTCTACGCATTAGAGTAAATATGTTTGAAATAATGCAAGCTAAAATTTAAAATATACCTGACAGGGCCGGCTCCGTGGCTTAGTGGTTAAGTGTGCGCGCTCTGATGCTGGCGGCCCGGGTTCGGATCCCGGGAGCGCCCCGAGGCACCACTTCTCCGTCCAACGTGAGGCCGAGTCCCACGTACAGCAACTAGAGGGATGTGAACCTATGACATACAACTATCTACTGGGGCTTTGGGGGGAAAAAACTGAATAAATAAAATCTTAAAAAAAAAAAAAAAAAAAAAAAATATACCTGACAGATGTCAAGTTAACAATATAAGTAGTCATAAAATTAAATGAGTTAAAAAGAATTCAGATTATTATCATTTAATGCTAGCTTGCTAAAAAGTTATATAAGTGCACTTTCAATAGTTCTCATACATTCAGAAAACAAATACTGGCATCTGATAAATGATTTTCAAAATCTCTCATTTGTTCATTCTTTTAAAAAAATGACTAAAAGGTTACTATAAAAACATACACCCTTGCACATAAAAATGTGCAAAACCATGAACATTTAAATTAACACTAATGAGATAAACTACCTGCCTGTTTTAGTTCGCAACAGCCGCACATATTTTAAATGGCTCAATTAAAGTTTATTCAGAATAGATAATTGATCCAATGTGGAGAATGATGTCAGCATTAGATATTTTATAAAATAGGGTTTAAAATGAAGCAGAGGTATTGGAAAACTTAAAAATTATTCTGGGAATATTTTCTTCAAGAACAAAGAGAACTATGCAAAAGCATCTAAGTAAGTAGAAAATAAACCTCACTTACCATATTCTAAATAATATTTTCTCTCAATTACAAAATATAATACATCTATATATTTATGTTCTTTCTATTTTCATGTTTTAAGAATGACTTAGTTACTCTTAGTTTCCTTCTGTTAGCATATTTAACATAATATAGGTTGTTTCTTTATGTGGTTTTCAAACTGAAAGTTGCAGCTTTGCTAAAAACAGATATATCTAGTCTCTAGCTAAACCAGACTGTGGATTCATTGAAGGTTAGATCTACAAAGCAAATACAGACAGGAGAGAGATGATATGCATGGACATATAAAATGTTTTACACACATACATATATATGTCGGCAATGAAGTAAAAATTATAGTTTGGTTCACACAATTTACATTTTACATACAAAATCTGAGATTTTTTCCTATATTGTAAATATACTATATATATACAGAATATATAATAGAAATATAAATGTGTGAATTTTGTGTCCATTATATCTGAAATATAGCCATAAAGCTGAAGAAATAGTTTCAAATATGGAAAAAGACGTTGATTTATTTTTAATATAATTATTAATTAAATCTTAATCTAAGGGCAAATGATGGAAAAGATAAATCCGTGTGTGTGTGTGCGTGCGTGTGTATGATTGGTTTGGAGATAATTCATTATGAATTGTACGTTTTTTCTCCGACAGCTTAGAAGCTCCACTGCTCCACCATAAAGAGAAAGTAAAAAGAATTCCCAACAATCTTTTTTATGTAAGGATTCAGCTGCCAGAAGCTGGATGCCTTTTCGGTTTTCCTGGATTGGATCCCGCTATTCTTTCCTCACCATCTTTCGTTTCGATCCACTGAGGCTTGCCGGTAGTGAGACTGTACTCCCTCGGCTGTGCCCCTCACTGCCGCTGCAGAGCCAGCACTGCCAGTTGTCCGCCTGTGCATGATTGAACAGGACTTGTGAGCCATGTCTCTCCCCACGCCCCCTGCTTTCTCTCTGGCTGTACATCGGGTTTCCGAGCTTGCGGGTGCAGAGGTTACTAATCCACAGAACTGAGCGCAATTCCTTTGTCGACCTCAGAGGCCTTAGCAACAGAGAGGGGTCCACAATATTTTTCATATTGTTTCTTAAAAAAAAGAATTAAATGGGAAAAGAATATAAGACGATCTCGTGAAAAAAAAATGCACGAATCAAAGAGAGTCTGCGTATACACTCACAGCAGTGTGTTAAATTTTACTCTTACAACAGTGTTTTTCAAAGCATTGTTAAACACGCACTAAAATCACTTAGGAGATTTTTGCATGCTTAATAATTACTAACTAAACAGTGCTAAGAAAGACACAATGCATTTTTCTCCCCTAAGTTCTAATTTCCAAAAAAAATTCTGAGGCAGATATGTCATCCTTTCTAAATTAGAAAAAAAAATTTCTAATATGTGAGATAGCTACAATAAAAAGAAAAGCACTTCTTATCTAATGCTCAGAGCATTTCTAGGTCAAGTGTGCAAAAGGTTAACTTAATTAGCACCGTATAAGTTAAGCAGAAAAAGTTAGAAAAATAAAAATAGATTTTTTTGGTCATTTTTAAATGTAAAGTAGGAAAAACACGTATTTCAGATCACCTCATCTCTAAAGGATGATTATAACACCATCTTTGTCATTGCGCTTTGCAGCAAACATAGTCTACATTTAATCTACACCAAAATTAATTTTATCATCTATGTATTCAGAGCATGTATTGCCACACAAAATTTAATTTTGATGGAAGGCTTGAAAGGTATATTTCATTATGTATATATCTATGAATATACACCTATATGTCCACATGTGTAGTTCATTATTCTTGACTGTGAGGGCTTATGACTATTGACGTTGTCAATTTTTATCTCATTATTCGTCACTGCTTACAGTGGGTGCTAATAGTATATTTCCATGGAGTTTGTGTGTGCTGTAGTGTAAATTCTGACATTGCTAGTGTCAGTCACTAATCTACCTCACTCAGTTCGTGTCAAGATGATACATCACAATGCTCAACAACTGTCATCTCAGCTTTAAATAAATCTACATTTTCTCAACTTTACAATTAACTTTTTTTTGTTTAGAATCTAGTTACTTTTTTAACAATATGAGCAACTAACTCATTCTAATATATTCAAAGCAATTGCTGATTTAAAATTAGTCCCTCCAAAAATTAAGCAAAAAGAATAATAGTTCAAAATGAATAATAAAAAAATTTATTATAGAAAGAAAATTGATTAAAACTTGCATTTTTGAAAAATTTAAGAATCAGAGTTTTATCAACTTAAATTTTACGGTAAGTGCATTTTAAAACGATACTTTTACAATGTTTAAAAATATGTAAGTTAATTAGAGTGGCCCTATGTCAAGTTGAACCTTCCCAGAGTTATACAGCTGGCGTATTTGGACATACTCTTGACTTTTTGCCATGCATGTCTCCTTTTAATAGTTTTCCTTCAGTTTCCCTTTCTCTGTAGTCTCTTCTTATCTCCATTGTTAATACGTTTTTCTTTTCTTTTTCATTCTCTTTTCTGTATCTTTCCTTATGCCTCTTTCTATGCTCTCTTTTTCTCTGTTCTCCTGTTATCTTTTCAATTGACCTTACAATAAAAATATTTTAAGTTAGTCTAATTAAATCATATGCCTCTTTTTCTCCTTCAACCTAGAAAATGGCCAGCCCTACACTACAAAAGTTTTAAAATGTGCATCAGGACTTTTTCTCTATCTCTTTCCTTTCTCTTGATATAATCATCTCTGTGTCCTTCTAAATTTCATTCCCTTGATCTATTCAACCTTCCATGTTTTTCTTATTGTTTCAAACGTATGTTAATTTTTTCCTATATTTCCCCAAACGCTCTCAAAGGCCAGGGGAATTCCAATTTCAAAAAAAATTATTCTGAATACTCATGATGGAAATTCCCTAAAATTAAAACAAAAACTTTAAAAAAAGTATTTGAATGGCAAAATAACTGAATTATTTTGATAACCACAATTATTATTATAATATTTAACTATTTTTAAAAGTAATGAAATCTTTTGGATATGATGAAATATTTTGAAGACAGTTGCTAACATCAGTTAAGTCATTCACAAAAAAAGATAGTTGAGCTTATATGTATGTAACACCAGCTACACTGTATATAAAAGAACCTCCTTGAAGATGTTGAGGTTCCAGGGCCATATGAGGGCAATTTCTAAGCCAGCCAGCCAGCAAGGAAGAGTGCTCTAATCTTTGCAACTCCAAAAGATAAGAAAATGCTCTCCTCAGGTGAGTAAACTAATAATATACTCCATTTCCAGATCCATGCTTTGTACAGCCCTAATATGCAAACGTCTTCTTAACTTCTCTTTTTGTCTCCAGTCTTTTCTCACAGCAGTCCACCCACCACCACCAAATGCATCTTCCCAACATGCGGCTTGAGTTATGTCACTCATATACTCCTAAACCTCCAACTATTTCCTCCATGCCCATCAAATAAAGTTCATTTTGAAAAGATGTTCCATAACCTGGCTCCAGTCTCTCTTTCTGACCTAATGCACCAGTGACGTGGGAACATATCCTTGCAACGTCAGCAGAACTGAGCGTCAGCTCCCTGCTGTTGTTCACATTATTGCCACCAACATCAGCACCCTTCTCTCAACTTGGGTGTGTCTGAATTCTGCCTCTTCATTTAGAGTCAACTTCTTGAAAACTTCTTGTATTCCAACTAACTGGAAGTAATGTTTTCTTCCTCTGAATTTTAATAATGCATTTGTTGTACTATTTTTCTGTTTATGTGGGGTTTTTTTGTACTTTTAATTTCCGATATCAGACTCTAGGTGACACTATTAGTTGCTTAAGTGAAAAGAACCGCCTGCCTGATTCATCCCAATATCCATCACTATGTTTACCTTGCACTTTATATTGGGTATGATTTATATGCATTTGATAAAATATTGAATAAATGTGTCTTTAAAATTATTATGGCAATAAATAAGGAATTATATGAAAGAATGTAAAATATTGGTTAAAAATACCTCCAGTTTAGAGGACTCATCCCTCACACTTTTGCCTAAAGTACCTCCAGCCCTTTCTTTATGCATGTATCTTAAAGAAGGGTAGCAGATCTGCATTTGTAGGGGACATCTCGTAGCCTGATTAGGGCTGCTCTCTGGCAAGCAGGAGAATAAGCTATTGAGGAACAATTCTCTGTGAAAGCATCTTTCTATGGAAATGAATCACTTGATTATTAAATCTTATCAAGGTTTCCCCACCCGTAATACCTGTCTACTTCTTTCTTGGAGTCAGCTTATCAAGGCTGCAGTTTCTGGTAGCTTGATGATAGACTAGACACCTCTTCCCCTGTCCCTGATCTTTCTCAAGCAGGTGTGTTTCAGTAAGCAGACAAAGCTGATCCTCTGCCACTTTCCCCCGAGGTCTTCCAATCCAGGCCCTGATTTCTGGCCTTGGTCCTGCTGTTGGTACAAAGTCTAGGTTCTTTCTAGAATAAAAAGAATCATGTGACAGGGTTTTGAGAGGTTACACAAGATCCTCTTTTTTTCTTTTTTTTCCCCCAAGCCATGGTCAGATATAAAAGGAGACTCTAGGAGGTGATTAGATAATTAAGTATTCCTGCCACTCTCTGTAATATAAATGACCAACTCTGAAGACCTGCACCTCTGGCATTTCTGACATTGACTTATCATCTTGATTCTTATTTCCTCTGTGTTCATATGGTGCCTCTTTTCTGCTTTTGTATCACCTTCAGTTCATCAAACCTGACCTTACTTATGAGGTTGTGACTATTCAAGTATTGTATTCAAGATACAAAAGAGGTCCTGATATTACTGTCCATATTTGTAATCAGACCCTGACTCGCTGTTCCACCGAGAGCACAATGCTCATTGAATTGCAGCAATCCCCTGCCTTCGTGTACTCTACACCGCTCCCTCCCTTCCCCTTCTCACAAAGAGGACTTTCTTTCCTCTTTGAGTAGAGCCAACCTGGTGGCATGCTTTTCCATTACCCCCAATGCTTTTATAAAATTATTTTTTAAGCCCAACAGAAATCACGTTTTAACTACAGTAGTTCTGTACCACCCAAATAATGTTGCTGTGGACGGAATTACATCAACTTCACCCCGTCATACCTTACTCTGAGAACCAAAAGTAATTAGAACTCTTCCTGTTCATCTAGATTGTTAGCAGATAGAGCTATAATGGCTTTAATTGATGGCTTTCTTTCATATGTATTATCATTTTCTTTTTGTTAAGTTCAAAGCATGATGAAGGTATCATGTCCTCTTTCCTCTGTCACCTCTTCTGGAAGGAACACTTAGGAGACCAGCAATGTGACCACTACCTCCTGCATAACCCACCTCCTTTCTTTGTCATATATAGTACAACCATTACAAGAAAAAGGTATAGGGATAACAGGTACTCCTATTTCCACCTTATGGATTTGAAATGTGACACATGTACTGAAGGCCATTCATTGAATCAGTTAAACAGCTTTGAAAAAAAGCTCCTGAGATTGAGACACAGAAAATAGCATATCCTTATTTCAATTGCCATTTTATGTTCATGGGGAAAGTGACATTCAAATAGGCACTTGTTTCACCGATACAAATGTGCCAGGTTATAATTGTGGAAATAACTACTACATGATTCTTTTTCCTTTCCTTTTTGTTTAGGACAAAAATTATAGAAAAAAAAATCTGGCTGTTAAGGCTAGCTTATAATGTAAGGAAATGAATTTTTAAAAAAGAGTCACCAATAAAATATTTTTTAAAAATTAGAGACAACAGAAGTTATGTGGTAGATATTTGAATATCAATATAAACTAAAAATAAATTTTCTTTTAAAATACCTTTTGGTAGTAGATGTTAATTGTCCCAATCCACTTTCCCATAACTTCTTAAAGAAGGGGTCATAGCACTTTTGAAATATTCACTCTCAAATGTTTAATTCATATACTGAGTGCCATACTGTTGATAAATGTTCTCCTGACCACTTTTGGTCATCAGGCATTTAAGGAACCTAGAAAATGCCGTATCAACTTTTACTTCCTCTATGGAACCTGACATTGGCATCTCTAAAGAATTTCTGATTTGGGGCTGCAATAGTAAAATAGATATTTTGTTTCTCTCTTAGGCTACTATAAAGCGTTTCTGTGATATTGAATACTTAATTCAATTTTTCCCAATAGTTACATTTTAGACATGGGTCAAGGGTTTTTGATGTGGTTGATATTAAAAGTATATAAATATTATGCACCATTAGAGCATACCACTAATACTATATTCCACCAATCATTAAGATCAATGATCAGAGATGACTAGGTTGCCATTATCCAGGATTCAGTGTTAAATGAATTTATCATGCACATATGTCTGCTTAAAATTGTAATGAACTTTATACAAGAATTTAAGTGTAGAAGTAAGACAACATAGATAATTCAAGGCAAAAATCTAGTTATGGCTAAAATATTAATATAATCATGGAAAAAAGATGTGGGTATGGATCCATACTTAAGTTACCCTGGAAACTGTCATGATGCTCTGCTCTTTCTTCATTTGTAGTCACAACTATAGTTAGCCGTGATGCCCATAGGTAAATGTACTAAAGGATACTTTAACACAAACATTTGGTGCATCTGTATCTTGTACTCAGTAACTAGCACCTGATAAACTTCTTAGGTGGCTTTCACACTTTGTGAAATCTGGAACAAGGGGAGAAAACCTGGGTAATTTGTTAAAAAAAAATTTACCCATATTATAATTTGCAAAAATGTCCTTTGTCAAAGTGTCTGATCTTTTCTAGTTTTGAGATGCTGCTCGCAATTTGAGTGTTTATGCGTAATTTTAATTAATTGGTTTTTTTTTTTTATGGTGTGTTGCCGAGTTAAACAAAATCCCTGATACTTGGAAATATAGTCTATGCTGAGTGAAGTGCTCTAATGACAATGTTAGGGTTTCAATGTACAACAGACTCAGCAAAAGGTTTCACAGGCAACTAAAGAAGTGCAAAACGAAGACGTACGTTTATCCTTTATTTAGGATGACAAAAACTTAAACATATCTTTCAGTACTGTCTCTCTTTTTCTCACACAGATAGACTGTATATCAGTAATCTGGACACCAAGTTATTTAAAGCTATTATTTAGTACCATAATAAGTAGTAATTTAAATACAAGGTAAAATCACCACATTGTCTTGTTTACAGCTGATGTTAATTTTAAGCTGACGTTCAATGCTCCCAAAAAAGGCAGCCTATGATTTGTTATCATTAAACTGTCAACTCTGCCTTGAGTTGGAAATAGATTCACACCACACTTCTTACAGCATATCACTTTATTTTCTATCAGTCAAAAAAAAAAAAATCCAGAATCGTTTTAATTGTGTCTGTGCTATTTTTCTATTAACTGTTTCATGCATTTTTCGTGGCCTTTTAATTGCAGTTTAATAGTGGTCATTAACACATTAAGGGGTGTTAGAAGAACATTTGAAGTCCTCTTGACTTCTACCAAAGTTGACACTTCAATGCTAGAGTAATTTCAGCTATTCATTTATTTAATAGTGACCTATGCAAATGTGGAACCATGTCATTTTACAAATTGACTGTAATAATTAACTAGAAAGGCAGAGTAAAATGAAACAGGTTATAATTAGAATATAACTGCTACAGTATTACGTCAGCTGGAATAAAATAATCTCAAATGATTAAATTGGTTTCAATTATTAAGAATCAGTTTAATGTACCCACTGTTCTGATTTTTACATTTCTCTTTTTTGTGTGCATTAGATGTCACCTCATACAATTTATGTATTTTATTCATCTTGGTAAAACAGGCATTACAGAAGTTTAATTAAGTAGTAAAAGACTTCACATTATTCTGCTGAATTCTAAATTAGTTGTAGAAACTAGTCAGAGTGCATGCTACATACTACCAAGGATCATTTCAATTAGCCGTTTCTATTAAGCTACCCAACGTTCCCCTTACACAGTAAATATATGTAACACGTCACTAGCCATCAGAATATATGTTTTAATCACATAATTATCACAACTTTCCCAACTGGTTCTTGGATGCGTCATCTTCATCTATATTACTTATTTTTTTAATAGAACGACTGAGCCATCTTTCGAAAATCCTAAGAATTTTCCACATTCATGACTCTTGTACACTTGGTGGCAGGGCTGGCATTGTGGGCATGCTACCTACAATAGCACAGAGTCCCCACATTCAGAGGGGCCCCACACTTGGTTGAAAGTTCTGCTGTTGTTATATTGAAATTCTTAAGATTTTTGAACAAGGTGTCTTTCACTTTCATTTTACACTGGGCCCTGCAAATTATGTGGCCAGTCCTGCTGGAAGGATCTAGTACAGAAGCATAACAACTTGTTCACCTTTGGTCAAATAGTCAACATTTACTTATCATTTACCTGATTGTTGGGGATTGACACCCGCTAACATGCAACTTCAGGAAATTTTCTTATGGGGGCAGTGCGGATAAGGAGGGCATCTACTTAGCTAGTTAAATTAGCCAACAACTTTGGCAATCAATGGAGCCCAAATAATTGCAGCCAAATCATTGCTTAGTACATAGACTGTATTTTAATTAACATCTTAATATCCCAGTATATATATTGGTTTTAATTATTAATTTATTCTCAAAACAAAGAGGCTATATAACAATGATGTTAAAGTCAAAGAGTATTTGAAATATGTTCAAGTTCAGATCATATGACTACCTGTGACACAGTTGAGAAAAATTCATTTCCAGCCAATACATATCTCCAAATTCTGGAATATCCTTTATCCTACAAGAATCTAAGATGATACCTGAGTAGTTTTAAATCCACTTATTTAATAAAGATGAACTCTGGTGACCTCAACATTTGGTTATTCTTGTCTCAAAGTCCGAATTTTTATTTATGCATAAAATGCTCTATTCCTTGATAATATATTTTTGGTATTATGTTTTTTCTCTTCTCTAACATCTTCATTTATTCTGATTGATCCTAAAAGCTTTAGCACTTTTATCAGTCATTCTAGAAGTGCAGTCAAGAAACTTTATATATCATGATTAACTAGAGGACTAGTTAAAAATGCAAATCTCTACTGAATCAGAAGTTAAAGTCTTATTAATTCTTTCACTTTTTCATACATTATTTTTCCTGTTAGTTTAGGACTTCCTTGGGCACATATAGTAATGATTTTATGGCATTCTGCTACATAACTTGGTGGTATATTTAGGATGAACATCTGACTTTAATGCCATAAGGAAATCTTTTCACAACTCCAAGACAGGGATTGATCAGAATATAAGTAAAGTCCTCTTTCCTCCTCTAATTCATTATAAGAACTAAGAATGCTCCAGAACTGACTAAACAATCCAGAGATTGGGTGAAAATTAGCATATTCCTTATATGATGATTTATTGATTTATTTTTTTTGTGAGGAAGATCAGCCCTGAGCTAACATCCATGCTAATCCTCCTCTTTTTGCTGAAGAAGACTGGCTCTGAGCTAATATCTATTACCAACCCTCCTCCTTTTTTCTTCCCCAAAGCCCCAGTAGATAGTTGTATGTCATAGTTGCACATCCTTCTAGTTGCTGTGTGTGGGACATGGCCTCAGCATGGCCAGAGAAGCAGTGTGTCGGTGCGCGCCCGGGATCCGAACCCGGGCCGCCAGTAGCGGAGCGCACACACTTAACCGCTAAGCCATGGGGCTGGCCCATATGATGATTTTTAAAAAAAATTCATCCCCAAAGCATTTAATATTGATTTATAAGATGTCAAGTTATGAATCTGGGGATAATCTCAAACACATCCCAAAATTAAACTGATTCGCTGAGGTAGCATCCTAAGAACTTAGATTCCATCATCAAATAAACTGACTTCTCTTTGCAGGACTTGAAGACCAAAACATTTTCTGCCATCTGCACTGTTCTGATTGGTCAATTCAATCAAATACATCAATTCAATAATTCTTAGCAACAGTAACCCCTCCTCACCTTTTAAAAATCAAACAAAAATAACCAGTTATCCACCTGGTTTTCTGATTGATGTGGCTCTTCTTTTATCAGTTAAAGCTGAATATTGAGTCAAAAATACAGTATATTCAGGGCACCATGAGGTCAACTGAGTAAAAAGAGAAAATTCTTATTCCAAAGAGAATAGTAATAATTTTTTTAAAAAACCATTTAGGATTTGAAAGAATGCCTTGAGCTTGAAAACCACTTCTATTTTTTTCCAAATGGAATTAGAGTTCTTTATAATAATGTAATTGTAATTAATATTGTGCAGTTGTAATAATATAATTATTATTAATTACATTTTCCAAATGTAATTAAAATCCATTGCTTGGAACAAAGGCAATCACTGAATTACAATTATCTATATTTCTAAAAGAAACAATTAATATGGCAGGTTTCAGTTACATAGTACAAATAACCAGATACTATATGTCTTATAACTATTAATTCATATACCTGGAACAATAGTAAACACAGGTAATATATGCACATTTTATTCTAGAAGGCAATTTTTAAAGATCTGTCTTTAATACATTTGTAATTTAGTTGGTGATTAAAAAAACACCATTCATTTAGATTCATTTCTATATTTATGTGTGACATCCTGAATGACACATATTTAACTTTCCAGAATCATATATATCATAATATATCACAAACAGCATCATTAACATTTCAAATAGGGGTTACTTCTGTATTCATGAGTTAGAATTTAATAGTAGATTAAATATAATTGCAAGTGCATTCTCATAATAGTGCTACAGAGTTGTCAATTAAATGTTATTAGTGGGAGGTTAAATTTTCTATGAGTTCAGACACAATGTCAAATTTCAAATTCCAAGATTTACTCTAATATCACCAGTATTATTTATTCTACTTTTTTAAAACCTCAGTTTATGCAGAGGTAAAATGGGCTGAAAACAGTCTCATTTCTTCTAAAATGGGTGGGAAGATTAAAGACTGTCTTCAAGATAAATAGCAGAATAAAAGATTGTGACTTCTAATTGCTTATAGGAGAATACTTAATTTTTACTTACATAAACTGTATTGTAACTGATTTGGCCAACCAATGGAAAATAAGACAAACTAAGGAATAGGCAGTCTTTTTATACCTTCTCTAGTTTTCACTGTGCCTGACTGTCTTTCAATGATTCTCCGTTAAGTCTTAGCTCTTAATGAAAATATTATTATAGAAAAGATATTTTTATGGATGGAGAGCCAAAAATCCTTTTTACTTCAGATTTTTTTCCTCCAAAATTCCAATTTCCCATTAAGAACTAAAGAAAAAAGTACCTTAAACAAATCTAACCTGACAAAGTTTTAGTCTTGGCACAATATTATATTCAGAGAAACAGTACAATAACCAAAAACCTAAAAATAAATATTTAAAATCTTTACTCAGTCTCTCCAAATGGCAAAGGGAAAAGTGAATTTTTGACATGCAGTGAAAAATCTAGAAAATTCTCTCTCCTTGTAACTGTCCGTACTAATTTACCTCACAGGTATGGCAGCTTCTCTCAGAAACCTCTCTGTCTCCAAGTTCTGACTAGATCACCACCCAGCTCACTGTGACCTCACTCACTTTATTATGCAGGTTAATAGATAACTTAATCTTTATGGGTTTCTCCCCGTTAAGGTAATCCCCCTACACAAATTCTTCACAACAAAAGAAATCCAGAGAACTCACCCAGCAAAAGAGAATTCTTCTACTTTAGAACCTTTTCTTGAGGGTATGGGGACTGTTGATTATGGATAATACAAAAATAAGTTTATCTGGGTAACAACTTTCCTTCTGGTTGATGAATCTTCTATAGCTCCACAAACAGCACTCGTGATATTTATTGCTCATTCAATTGTTTCTTGTATTTATACTTTATACCACCTATCCCTCTGTTGATGCTCATAAGTGAGTTTGCCTGCTGCCCTTGTAGCCCTTCTCGCTAAACCTGGATCTGGAATGCAAACTTGCTTCACCACCTCTGCCCTAATAACACATGGGGGATACGTTCACTAGGCAAGTACACTCACAGCCACTGACTGCCAATTGAAGTAAAAGTGGCGCTCTCACAAACTACCAAATATTTGGGCATTTACCAATTACGAAATATTTGTGTAGTCTTGCTGGAGTCTCTGAATTGCTGAGGGACACAAAACACCAGAGGCTGAGTGGCTGAACAATAACCACGACCTACCTGTTACTGGCCAACAATGGAGAGCAAATAGGGCTCTAACCTGAGCCTGACTCTGTGGTTGGGACGCTGTTCTCTTGACGGGAAATAAGGAAACCATTTATTGCCGTTCACCGGGACCTTGTCTATGGGAATTTCAAGTTCATAAGGCAAAAATATACCTGCCTCAGTTCTACTCTGGGTTTTCTTATTTTATCTTTTACTGCCATGATAGCTTCTTACTTTTCTCATGCTGGAGGAACTTCACCAACAGCGAGTATTCAGGAATCCCTTCTGATGGTGAGAGAGTCTATGATTCTTCCAATAACTCCCTCAGAAATATGATCCAGAGAAAAACGACAGTTTATTTCTCAGAAAATAGCAGTAGCTGGAGAGTCAGCATTTTCACAGGGTGATGGGAGGCCAGGTGATACCTGCACATGCAGTTGGGCAGGAACCCAAATCTTTTACCATGGGAAGTAGCATGTTGACTTTGCCCCAGAGGGAGGGAGACAATATTTTTATTGTAATGAACTGTAACACACCTGCCCTTTGCTCTAGAGGGAGATGCGATCTCTATCTTCCAAGGTTGTTCATTTTATAAACATTCTTAAAAAGATAGTCTTAAACAAGGACAGTCAGTGCCTCTATTCAACATGACAGAACAAAACACATGCCAAATATCCATGGAGGATATTATCATGACCCTGTTATTTTCTTCTTTGATATATAAATATTGGTCCCACGTCCCCACATCTTTCATACTTACTAATTCCTTCACACTGTTATGTTTCTCTCAGCACTTACTTTTTGGAAGTATGGTAACTTTTTTAAAGCAAGAAACAAATTATTATATATAATTTTCCATAAAAATAGAATATTATGATTAAAAAGTACATATGTGTATGTGTGACATTGTATAGTAAGTATACAATATTATATGCATATCAAGCACATAAAAATGAGCAACAGACGTAATTATATTGTATCGTTTTTTTTACATGGTGTAAAAATAATTTTTTCAATATGGATTTTCCTTTTCTATTATGCCCCATGTAAAAACATTACATAAATAAGAGAATGAAATTGAGACACTCTTCATAAAGAAAGATTGAAAGTATTATTCATACAATGATAATATTTTCTGATGATTATGGTGGAAAAAAATGAAAAGAAATAAGAGGAAACGTAGTTTTATGGTTATGCATTTTCAAATCAAAATTTCATCATGAATTTACTAATTAAAACATAGATGTAGCTAGAGTTAATTTTGAAAACGATATAGAAACATGCTTACTATAGTATCCTGTATCTCCTGTGATGTAGTTATGACGTTACGCTCTACTGTGAGATGATTACAGAAGAAAGGTAGAAATGAAGAAAAATAAGGGATATAATGGCATCTGAAAGGCCAAGAATGCTGCTGGCAAAGTTGAAGCTGGAAACAGATGGTCTTTAAAGGGTCTCTCTTTCCCAGGTATAATTTGTATACAATGAGTGAAGGGGGATGTTGCCATATCTAGTGAGCTGAACAGCAGACAGAGACTGGGGCGGATTTGATTTTGGTACCCTGCATCTCTGCTAGTTCTTGTCCTTCCTGAATCATATTAATCTACTTAATTACCCATGTAATGAAAACAATAACAATGTGTCAGAATGAAATGCAGTTTTAAGTGATTAAATAAATAAAATAATTTCTATTGGTAAATTTTATACACAAAACAAAATAAGAAAAACAAATGAGACATGCTATTGCTAGCATTTAACTGGAATTTTTAGTAGCAAATAACTCAGATTTGCTGAGTGTCTTTTTTTTGAAATAAACAAGAGTTCTTGCCTGTTTTTTATGATCAGCGATGTCTAAATAACAGCAGTGACTCATATGTTTTGGTCAAAACTATTTTGTGTACATATCATCACAACCATAAAAAAGTTCACAGATTTGAATGAAGATTTTTCTGATTGGGTCATTCTGCCCTCAAGTAAGGGCACAGATATTGCTTTAAGTATTTAACAGGAGGAACATACTTATGTTTTAAAATGTAATGACAAATATATATTGAATGTTTATTGTGCTTTTTCTTTATAGATAACTACAATAGAATTTGGATAATACTGTTATATCTCTCCACCAATTCTAGACACCAGCAATGTGGAAACCAAAGAGAGAAACAGGGCCACACAAGGAGAATAAAAAGTACTGGCCTGAGTAATTTAACACTCTTAGGAGTGGCTGAAAAGCAATAGGCTTGTTGGAGTCAGCCAAATAAACCACATTTTGAGCATCCTAATAATTACCAAAATACATGTCAGCATTTCTTTCACTATTAGAACATACTATTTTGTTGTTGTTGATGGTTGGTTCGTTCGTTTTAAGGTTCAGATTTTAGGTCAGTATAATTTATATGGTTTATAACTTTAAAAAAACTTTAACAATCTACTTTATTGAGATATAATTTACATATAACAAAGTGCACCTGTCTTAAGGACATTACAATTTCATGAATTTTGACAAATGTGCACATTCATATACACACCACTACAACCAAAGTATGGAACATTTCCACGACTCAAAAAAGTTCCTTCATGCCGTTTTGCAGTCAATCACCTTCCTCGAATCCTTAGCGCCAGGCAACCACTGATCTACTTGGAGTCACTATAGATTATTTTGCTTGTTCTAGAATTTCATGTAAGTGAAATCACGTTGTATGCATTCTTTTGTATCTGGCTTCTTTCGCTCAGCATGATGTTTTTAGATTCCTCCAACCTCTTAGGTTAACCAGTAATTAATCTTTTTTTAATCACTGAGTAGTATTCCATTCTGTGAGTTGTATGATTACGCGGGAAGTTTACTTATCTATCCATCCACCTTATAATGAATGTTTGGTTATTTCGAGTGTGGTGCAATTTGAATAAATGTGCCAGGAATATTTATGTACATTTTTTTTGTGGGCTTCTGTTTTTAGTTCTTTAGGGTAAGTATCTAGGAACGGAATTGCTGAGTTACGTGGTACACATGTATTTAACTTTATAAGAAGGTGTCAAAGGATTTTCCAAAGTGGTTGTATTATTTTACACTGGCATGAGCTGTGTATGAGTATTCTTATTGTTCTCCATCCTTGCCAGTGCTTGAGGTTGTCAGTTCCTTTTAATTTATGAGTGTGTAGGTATATCTCAGGGTGGTTTAATTAGCATTTCTCAGATGGCTAATGATAAGCAACTTTCCAAGTGCTTATTGGCCATTGGTATCCTTTCTTTTGTGAAGTATCTTGTTCAAATATTTTGCCTACTTTAAATTAATTGTGATTGTTGTCTTTTTATTATTGGACTGTAAGGGACTTTTAAAAAATATATATTCTGGACACAAATCTTTTGTCAGATACATGTATTAGAAATACATTCTTCCAGTCTGTAGCTTGCCTTTCATTTTCATAAGAGTTTCTTGTAAAGAGCAGATACTTTTTAATTTGTAAATTCCACTTTATCAATAGTGCTTTTTATGCCCTATATAAGATTTCTTTGTTTATCCAAATATCAAAAGATTTTCTTTCATGTTTATCCTAGAGTCTAATAACTTTAGCTTTTGTGTTTAGGTCTTTAATTCATATCAAATTAATTTTTCATTTAGTATAAGGTAAGAGTTGAAATATTTGTATTTCTATGCAGATAACCATTTGCCTTATCAAAATGTGTTGAAAATGCTCATTGAATTAATTTAACAACTTTTTCAGCTATCAATTGCCCAGATAGGTATGCATCTGTTTCTAAGCTATCTATTCTTTTGAATGAACTGCTGGCTTATCCTTACCTTTAACACACTATTTCAATGATAAGCTCTACTTTAAAAACAACTCTTTGCTATTTGAGATTCTTTACACTTCCTAATAAATTTGAAATCAGTTTGTCAAATACTACAAAAAGCCTACTGGGATGATGATTAGGATTGCACTGAATTTATAGAAAAATTTTGGGAGAATTACCATCCTAATTGTATTGAGTCTTTCAATTCATAAACATGATATAAGGATTTCTATATAAAGATCTTTATCTCAACAATGTTTTATAACTATCAAATGTAACAAATGTAACAAATATCTTGTAAATATTTTTAAAAATTTATGATTAAATATTTTATGTTTTTAATATTATAAATGGTATTTTTGAGATTCATTTTTCAGTTATTTACTCCTGGTATATAGAAGTACTATTGACTTTTATATATTGATTTCGTATCCCATGACCTTGATAAATTTGCTTTTTAGTTATTATGTTTTTTCCCCTAGATTCTTTGATTATAGGAAATAAATTACAATGTAATCTGTGAAGACAATTTTGCTTCTTCCTTCAGATATTTATGCGTTGTATATTTTTCTCACCTTATTTCATTGGCAAGCATCCCTCATACCAAGGTAAGGGCAGGCATGTATCTCTACCTTGTTCTTGATCTAAGGAGAGCACATTCTATGTTTTACTATTAATTATGAAAATAACTGTAGGTTTTCAGTAGATACTCTATCAGTTTTTAAAAGTTTCTTTCTATTCCTAATAATACTGAGAATTTCAAATTAATGGATGTTAAATATTATCAAATGCATTTTCTACAGCTATTGTGATTATGGCTTTTCTCCTTTATTCTGTTAATATGGTGAATTTTATTGATAGAATTTTGAAGGATAAACCAAATCACACGCCTGGAATAAACCCCAGTTGGTCATGATGCATATTTTTTTTACCATAATGCTGGATTCAGTTGACTAATATTTTGGTAAGGATTTGGCATCTATGTTTATGGGAACTATAGGTTTTAATTTTTTCATTTTTTCCTTTGTTTTGTTTTGTTTTTGGTCTGGTTTTGCTATCAAGGTTATGGGGTAAAATGTCTAGTAGAAGGTACCAGTACAGCCTTCTGGGCATGGTGTTTTTGAGTGACGTATTTTTAATTGGGAATTTGATTTATTTAGTAGATATAAACCTATTCCAATTTTCTAGTTCTTCTTATTTCAGTTTGTGTCTTAGGAAGAATTTGTCCTGTTTGGTTATAAGTTGCCAAATTTCTTGGTGTAAAATTGTTCATAATATTACCTATTATCCTTATAATTTGTGTAGCATCTGTAGTGATATCTTTTATTACATTTCTAATATGAATCATTTCTGTTTTATATCTTTTTTCTTAATGAGTCTGGCTATATGTATATAAATTTTATGGACTATTTTAAACCTAGCTTTAGTTTAATTGATGTTCTCTTTTCTTTTTCTGCTTTCTTTTTCACTAGTTTCTACTCTTATTTTTATTTCTACTTCCTTGTATTTACTTTGAGTTTAATTTACTATTTTTTTCCCTAGCTTCTCAATATGGAAGTTTAACTCATTGATTTTTAACATCTTTTTAAAAATAAGCATTTAAATTGATAAAATTTCCTATAAGCATTGCTTTATCTGAATACCACTAATTATTATGTTATTTTTCCCTTTCTATTTAGTTTAAAATATTTTTTAAATTTCCCCTGGAATATTTAGAAGTTTAATTTAATAATATTAGGGGATTTTCCAGAAGACTTTTTATAATCTAATGTCAGAATTGACATCATGTCTGTCCTATGTTTTTGGTGACAAATAACCATGTTTAGTACAATGTTGGAAGGGACTGTAGAAAGATATGGATTTCAGGAAGTGGAGATCACTGGGGCTGTCTTTGAGACTGGCTACCACAGGTTGCATATTTAGCATTATGTCTTCTGGATGAACTGGCTTTTTGTCATTATGTAAGATTATTTTCTTTATGTCTGAAAATATTTCTTGTTCTGACTTGCACTTGAACATATCCAATCTAGCTCTCTTATTATCAGTATTTTCATGTTATATGTTTTTACATACTTTCCATTTAAACTATGTCTTTGTATTTAAACTGAGTTTCTTATGGACATCATAAAATTGAGTGTTAATTTTTAATTCACTTTGTTTATACCATTTATAATTAATGTAATATCAATATGATTGGACTTAAGGATAAATGTTGTTTTTTATACATCCTACTGCTCTTTGCTCATTTTTTTTATCCTTTCTTGCTTTCTAATCAACGGACTATTTTTAGTGTTCTGTTTATCTCCACTATTGTCTTTCGCTTAGAGTCTATCCTCACATATATTATACCACTTAACCTATAATGGAGAAATCTTTCTGTTTTCCCCTTCTCTCTTTTGTGCTATTATTGTCATATGTTTTACTTCTCTGTATGTTATTAACCTCAGATACATTGATATTGTTTTTGCTATAAACAGTCAATTTTATTTTAAAGTAATTTAAAATGAGAGAAAACAAACCTTTTTATATTTTCCAAGATAATTACCATTTCTTTCTGTCTTCATTCCCATAGTGTGGATCCAAATTTCTGTTTAGATCATTTACAGCTTCAAGTTTCCATTTGGATCGTTTTCCTTCAGTCTAAAGAACTTCCTTTATCTTTTTTGGTAGTGCATGTCTGTTGAAAATTAGTTCTCTTGGCTTTGTTTGGCTGAAAAGTGTCTTTATTTTGCCTTTACTTCTGAATGACATATATTTCATTAGTTATAGAATTCCAGGTTGACTTTTTCTTTTCATTTCAGCACATTGATGATGTCACATTAAATTAACTTCTAACTTAACAATGTTTTGTATGAGATATCAGCAATACTTAATATCTTTTCTCCCTAGTTTGTAATTTGTCTTTTTTTCTTAGATGCTTTTAGGATTGTCTCTTCATTACTGTTTTTTAGCATTTTGATTATGATGTACCTTGGTATAGATTTCTCTACATTTATTCTATTTGGGATTTGTTTAGTTTCCTGTATCTTTGAATTTGTTGGTTTTGTCAAATTTATTAAATACTTGGATATTATTTATTCAAATGTTTTTTTCAGTTGTTAGATGCTTAATATTATCATAAGATCACTGATACTCTGTTCATTTTTTAGCCTTTATGATCTGTTCTTCATTTTGCTTAGTTTCTCTTGCTATGTCTTCCTATTCAACAATCTTTGACCTGACTAATCTGCTGCATGTCCAGTGAATATTTCATTTTAAATATTCCTTTTCATTTTTATGTTAAGTAAGTTCCATTTTTTTCTGATATCTTCCTTTCCTCTGCTCTTAATATTCATGTTTTCATTTAAATTCTTGAGTATATTTATAGTGGCTGTTTTAAAGTGCTTGTCTACTAATTCCAACCTCTATGGCAATTGTGAGCCTTTTTTAAACATGGTTTTTCTCTTTAATATTGATCATATTTTCTTGCTTCTTCACATGTCTAGTAATTTTTTATTGGATGCTAGACATTATAAATATTATATTGTTGTGTTTCTGGATTTTTTGTTTTCTTTAAAGAGTATTGAATATTATTTTGAAAAATACTTAAGTTGTCTTGTTGACCAGCTTGATCTTTTTTAGGTTTATTTGTAAGTTTACTTACGGCAGGTATAACATAGTTTTTAACTCTATTCTAGTGCTAGTTTAGGCTTTCTAACTAGGCATTGCCCATCCGGAGTATCCATCAAAAGATTGTTCATTCAGGTCTCTCTATTCTGGCTGGTTAAGACTTAAATATATCCCAGCACTGTGTGAGCTCTTGGAATTTTTCAGTTCACAATTTCTAATAGTAGTTCTGTTTCTAATAGTTCTTTGCCCAGCCTCAAGTCATCTCCTACAGTAATACATGTGCACCTTAGAATTCAGCAAAAAACTGGGATTTCTAGGGAGCTTTATGGAACATTTATTTGCATAGCTTCCTCCTCCCTGAAATTTTGCCCCACAACTTCTATCCACTTCAGCTTTGCTGAACTCTGACTTTTGTCTCTTGAACTCAGAAAGCCTGCCATGATTTCCTCGAGTTCCCCCTCCTGGATTGTGCCTTTAAACAGAAAGTCAGGGAAATTATAGAATTCATCCCAGTTTTCTTGTTCCAGTGATCATAGTCCTGGGCTACCAGAGGCCTAATGTCTGAGAACAGTTATTTCGTATGTTTTGTTGAGTTTTCTAGTTGTTTAATAACAGAAAGTCATATTTGATCCATCTATTTCCTCAAGGCCAGAAATAGAAGTTCTCTTTAATTTTTAAATTTTGACCAAATTTTAAGTTCAATGAACCTAGATTATGCAGAATATTAACTGATAGTTATATTTTGCGATATTCTCTTTTGGAGAAATCTAAAGAACTACAGCTGAAAGGGACTATAGTAAATGGTGGATGAGATGAATTTATTAGCTAATCTATATCATAAGTATGAGTGCTGTCCTCTGCATGGGGGTAACATTATTCCCAGTAAATATAATTCACTGAATTTAAAAATACTCCCTTGGAACTTCCATATCATCAATCAACCAAAGAATGAGGGTGCAATATTCCATTAAAGTTTAAATATATATTTTTTTCAGGAAAATCATTAATGAACTATTTATAATATAACAACTCAAGCCCTTTATATTATGACAAATTTAATAAAGAAAAGAACCACAAACAAGAGTGAAGATAAATAGAAAGAGAGGACATAATAGCTCCTGAATGAAATTATAAAAATAATAAAATATATGATGGATGTGGGACAAAGAAAGGAGAGGAATTTTAAAAAGAAAAAGAAAAAAAATAAGGAACACTGTAACCAAGATATTCAGAAGTGAATTACTTAACTACAGAATTCTATCCACTCCATTTGTGAAACACTCACACGGTGTGACTTGAAGCTCCCTGTAGAGAGAGGTGAGAGAAGACAGCAGGTTCGTAGGAAGGAAGGCAGGTCAGACTTAGTAGAAAGAACATGAGTAAAGCATAAAAGTGAGAAAGAGCAGGGTAAGTTCTAGGAATGAAAATAAAACCAGTTTGGCTACAATGAGTACTATAAAATAAGACTGGAAAAGATAAGATAAATTGGGGCCAGATTAGGCCTTTGAATGCCAGGCCGAGGATTTGCTGCTCTTTTTGGTTAAAAATGGGGAGTCACTGAAGGTTTTTGAGTAGGGGAGTGAGCTGACCTTTGGGTCAATTACTCTGGCTGCAATGTGTAAAGTAGATTGGAAGAGGGAGAGAATAAAAGTGAAGAGACACCCTGGGAGGCTATTGAATTAGATCAGGTGACAAGTAATGAGAACCTGAACTATGGGAGTAGCAGTAGGACTGGAAAGAAAAGGATGAATTCAAGGTATCTTTCATGGGTCAAATCTATGGGGCTTAGTAACTAATGAGATCTGAGGGAACTGTTAAAAAAGATTCTGAGATTTTTAAGCCTGAGTTACTGAGGAAGTGATGAAGTAGGGAAGTAAGGAGAGAAAACAAGTTTGAGTGATTGTAGGTATATGTGTGTGGGGTCTTGGTGGTGATATTTTTCGTGGTGGTGGGAGTTTTGCACAGAGGAGGTAGTGAGATGGATTTTGATATGCTGCCCCTATAAGTAGTGGAGGGTAGCAGTTTTCATAAAAAGAAATAGAATAATTAAATTCTGGAGTTAGAAGGACTGCACTTAGCTCATAGTTGGCTCTGAATAAATGTTGACTGAACCAATCCTATTAATTCCAATGGACATTTTTTATTCATTCATTCAGCAATATTTATTGAACAACTACTACATGCTAGGCACTGATTAGTTATCGGGAGATATCATGATTTTCAATAGAAATGATGTCTTCCTTATAGAAAACATAGTCTTTTGGGAAAGAGACAATTAAGTGAGCATTTATGACAAACAACATACGTATCACTTTAGTTAAAGCCCCGGTTGATGTGTAAGAAGATAGCAGGGACCCTTCGAAGGGTAGGATACTCAAGGAAGGTTTCTCAAGTGAATATCTGACTCAGCTGAAAGACTGAGTAGGAATTAGCCAGGTGAAAAGAGATGGAAGGTATTCCAGGCAGAGCGAAACTCAGTTGCAAAAGACTAGAGGTCATAAAGTTTGGGGCTTTTGAGGAATTGAAAAAAGTTCATTATGGCTGAATCATAGAGTATGAAGTAGGAAAGATAGAGAATTAGGTACAGACTTTTTATGAAGGGTTTTGTCCATCTTTTAAAGGATTTTGTCTTAAGAACAGTGGGAATTCTGTGGAGGGTTTTAGCAGAGAAACAGCGGGACTGCATCTGCATGCTTTCAAGATTCATGAACTATCCACTCTGAGCAAAAATATTTACTGTGCCCTCAGGAGTCCACACATAAACAAGTGGAAACAATGTAATAAGATAAGGCCTACAATAGTTTAAAATGCTATTTACACAAGCTTATACTCATTAGACAAATATAAAATTCTATAGGAACACAGAGAAGAGGGCAGTTAATATTGTCTGTAAGAAATGAAGTGTTAAGAGGACTTAAGAAAAGGCCATTTTGAGCTGGGCCTGGAAAGTTAAATAGGCCCTTCAAATGAATAGTTTAAGTAAATATCCACGTAAAATTTCATTTACAACTTTCAAGATCTCTTACTTGTGTCCAATTACTGTCATAGTATTCTTTTTTGTGTTTGTTTTTAATGTTGATGTAAATTTGGTTGAAGTATATAAGTGTTTGAACGTGTATAAGAAAAGCTATCTTATCCAATCACCAATGTGCTCAGGTCACAACTATTTACCAAGTAGTGTAAAAATATTTCATTATGTTAACAATTGGTCCAGCTTTATCAGGAAGTATGTAGTTTCTGACCATTAGCACCAAAAGTAAGCTCAATTCTATGCCTCGTCCTTCCCCAAGGAATTTGGCTGACTTTCCTGCCTTTCTCAGATCCTTTGCAATTAGGTTGTCCGTGTAACTGAGTCCAGTGGAATAACTCATGGAATTGGCCTGGCAAAGAGCCCACAAGGACATTCACATTTTTCTCTCTTCACTCGTTGGTATGCTAAATGCAGATGATCCAACAGAGGACTCCATAGAGGCCCCAGGGAATGGTGGGGCCATAAGACGGAAGGAGCTTGGATGACTGAGTCACAGCTTGTAAGACAGCTGCCCATGAGAGACACTCAGCTCATTATCAGACTATGAGTTTAGAGAGAAATTAACTTTTATCATGTTCAAGTCCCTGAAAATTGGAAGTTGTTTGGAAGTTAGAAATTGGGTTTTAGTCACTGAAATTTGGGAGTTACCACAGCTAGTGTTAATTACCTTGACTAATACAGTGCTATGTTATTTTCCTCAGTGCCTGTAGGGATTTGAGTACTGCTCCAGGCCTTCAGTCTCTGGTCTAAGACTTTATTGCCAGAACTCCCTGAGATTATCTCTTCTACTAAGGATATAATATCTACCCTTTATGTAGTCAGTGAGTATAGTTATCAGTGCTCATTCTTAGGAACTTTGACTAAATCTTAAAAGACTCAGAAAAGTTTTTAATGTCATTTAATAATTAGTCTAGCTAATATTTATTGAACGGACATTAAGTTAAGTGATGCATAGTTTCTGCCTTAGTATGTGAGACTTTAGGTTATGAGATGTGTAGTTTTTGCCTTGGTTGTTCTTATAGGATACTACTACAAGGAAATCATAAAGGAAATATCTCTTATAGCAAGGTAGGCTCATCTTGATATAAAACACAAGCACTAATTTTTATACCTACAAAAATTATCTGGTGAAAAACACTCTTTATTAAAGAAATATGGTTTGCTCAATATTACCTGGTTACAAATAGATGTGAGAACAGAATTAGTATTAGCTATTATAGATCTTTCTCAAATAATTAGGCGTATTGTTAAGAAAACCAAAATTTGAAGTGTATAAGATAATTTTTTTTTCTAGCCAAAGGTTCTCAGAAAAATATCACACTTTGTGTCTGGATCTAATAAGAAGACCTAAAAGCCTAAGCAGGGTCTTCATCATTCTCCCATTCAGCATCGTGTATGGTTAACTCATGCAGGCCTGAGTTGGAAACACTGTTTGATGCCTACTGACTCTTTGACAGACCCTAGGCAATTTACATAACCTCTCTCAGCCTCATGAAATAATAGTAATTTATGCTTCTGCCCTTGCTTCCCTGCAGTTCTTAACACAGCAGCCAGAGTGATCCCGTTAAAAACGTTCAAGTCAGATCATTTTATGACTTTGCTCAAAACTTACCAATGGCTTTTCATCTCACTAAGCACAAAAGTCAGTCTTTATAATGGTCTGCAAGGCTGTATGTGATTGGACAACTCTCTGACCTCATTTTCTCTTCCTCTCCTTGTTCACTCTGTTCCAGCCCACAAGCCTTCTTGCTAGTTTTCAAAACTGCCCAGTGAAAGAACAGGGTTTATTTAAAAACATGCCTGGTTCCTGTCTCCTCAGCACCATTATTATTTCTGATTTCCCAACATCCTGGGTGAGAGTTTCCATAATCTTCAGAATAAACTCATAATAATAATAATAATAATAGTTAACATTTTATTTTGCTTATCATGTGCTAACATGATGTTGTTCAATCTTCATAGACACCCGAAGAGGTGATAACACCTAGTGGTTTTGGAGTGCAGTCTGGAATCATGCTGAGTGGGTTCAAAATCCCTATTCCACCACTTATCGGCTGTCACTTTGGGCAAGTTGCTTAACCTATCTGTGTCTCAGTTTTCTCATCTGTAAAATGAGGATTAAAATGATAGCTTCTATCTAATAAAGGTGTTATGAATTAATATTTGTAAAGTGGCTAGAAGAAGTTCGAGCACATAGTGTAATGGTTTGCTAAATACTTAAATAAAAATGAATTCTTATTTTTTGTGCCACAGTTTCATTATCTGTAAAATGGAGATAGTAATATAGGATTTACCTCATAGGACTTTGTGGGAACTAAATAGGATAACATGTACTGATCATAAAACGGTGTCTGGCACATGGTAAGCTCTCAGTAAATGTTAGCTATTAATGTTTTTAGCATCATAAGAACATGGAAGTTTAGACAGATTAACTAAAATGTCCAAGGTTGCACAAATTGTAAGCAGCTGAATTGAGTCTTTGCCCAAGATTGCCTTGCTCAAAATGGCTTTCTTCTTCTTTTTTTTTGGTGAGGAAGATTGCCCTGAAATAACGTCTGTTGTCAATCTTCCTCTTTTTGCTTGAGGAATTATCCCTGAGTTAACATCTGTGCCAATCTTCCTCTACTTTGTATATGGGACACTGCCACAGCACGGCTTGATGAGCAGTGTAGGTCCTTGCCAGCCATCTGAACCTGTGAAACTCAGGCTGCCAAAGCGGAGCGCACGAGCTTAACCACCACACCACCAGGCCAGTCCCTCAAAATGGCATCCTTAACCACAACTTTAAAGATTCATAAGCATATTTTGTGTGTGTGAGTCCCCATCATTCAAGTGAGGCAAAAAAGATTTCAATTTCCTTTCTTTTTGTATAACGATGGATGTTTTTGTTGAGTAGTAAGTTTTAAAAAACCCATCTATGTTGTTACTGTTTCCTCTTCCCAATTTGTTGATACAACCCCATTTCCAATTTACATTCTAGATAGGTAGATAAAACTTCCATGAGCTTGCGGAGATTGGAGATTACCAAGTCTAAATTTCTCCTGCATGGAATGTTCTCCTCTCCTGTACCATGACTTCATTTTCAGTTGCCAAACTGTGTCATAAAGCACGCGAGTTCCTGCTAGAATGGAGAAGGGTGGAGGTCCTGAGATAATGTTACAGACAACGTCTGGGGACACCGATCCATGTGAATGTAGCTAAAATAGTCATGCTGATTTCAGAACTGCAGAGACCTCCCACCCCTTTCTTTTTGAGTGTTTATTTCTTTTGAATTTGTGATGTTCATTTGTGATAGAAATTAGGGAAATTGTTAGAGCACTATAATATCAATAACATAAGCTAGATTATTTCCAAATCATGAGTTCTAAGTTTCTCACCCTTAATTTGTTCAACAAAAAAAAACCAATAATAAGCCACATTTAAAAAGAAACAGTGATTGCTGAACAACTTTAGGCAAGCAAAGGCAGCCAAGTATATGTTTTAGAATGTTTTCCCAGGGAAACATCTGCAAAATGTTTGTGCAGTGGGACTAGCACAGGGGTTTACATAACAATTGTGCACCTTCTTTTCTTTTTTGGCAACGAGGAAATACCCACGCGGCATATTTAAAAATATTTTTGTTTCAGCTACATTTTCTTTGGCAACAGACATACAACCACAGTGACCAGGTATCAATCAACATTCTATTTTCCAGCTGTTTCACAAAATGTGTGATCAGTGACAAAATGTATTTGGTTCCACATATACGCATTCTTAACTCTTCCCTTCCGTCTCATGAAGCTCTCTACTGGAAAAACTGGACACATTTTGGATATCGAAATTAAGAATCATCTGAATGGAATGGTGTCTCTGTTTTCTACAATAAGCATCATAAAAAGCAAAAGCACTATTTAATTCTGAGAAAAAAAAAAGACTGTCCTAAGGAATAAGTAGTTAAAGAAAACACACAATTTGCTAGTGGTACTATGCAATAAACACTAATGTGTAGTTCTAGAAGAGCCGTAAAGTCCTTGTCAGAAACTCAAAATGAAAGAGTTCTCAATTCAACCTTAAATTGGGTCTGAATAATGGTCTTTAGCATGTAGCAGCTCTGTGTATATAATGGTTAATCATAAGAAAAGACGATGGGGAAACATAACTAATTCTCGTGATTTCTTTTCTCTGTAAAAAACAAACATATATATAGGGGAAAGTGGAGTATAAAGATACATGAGAAGAAGTCACTGCTACCGAGAAGCTTATCAATTCCCAACCAATATGCACAAGTAATGGCTCTGTGTCAGCTAAGTGCTGTGGTGAGTGAGATTTGGGGATAGTCCAGCAGAAACACTATTCAAGGTGCCAGTCTGAAATATTACTGGATTAAATTGAAGTAAACACCATTTAATTCAGATTTTCAAGTATTATACATTATATAAATATCAAAATGTAACTTGGTCCTGCTGCCACCTGAGCAGACAGGGCTCTTGAGGAGAAACGTGAAGACACTCCTTTTCAGCTCCAGCTTATCTTTGTGGTGATGGTGATAAACACCTGTATGTTGTCTGACAAACCAAACCAGAGATTAAGCAGCTAGCCCTCGCCTAGAGTCACCAGTCCCCAGTGGGATGCTGAAGCCCCAAGTGAACAGCCTAGTATTATTTACCAGCAAAGACCAATTAATTAAATGGACAACTTAGTTACTTAATTAATTAACTGAATCTGTATCCCCAAAAGTTATAGGCAAATTCAGAAAAATAAAAGAAAATCAAACAGAAAATAAGAATTACTGAAAAGTAAAAATAATTTTACAAATGTAAAGCTGGGGAAATGCAATTTTAAACATTCTTTGAATGAGATTTTGTTGTTAGATCAATCAATGTTCTCTCTATTTTTAGTGATCTAGAGCAAGTAATGTTATCTGCAAATTCCAAATAAGTTAAATTACGTTATATTCTGTGTAGGTAATAAATTGTTTTTAGCAGAATAATATTATTAATAGAAATTTAATTCCCTATTCCTCTCTCTTTTCTACCCACCCTCCTCCTTCACCAATAATTGTTGAAAAAATTTAAAGAGGTTGCAACCTCAGGTGCCTACAGGAACCAGTCAGGTGACGTAAGGAGTTAACCAGGACTGCTAGCCGCTGTGTCCTTCTGGAGACCACATGTACTGCTACAGGAGGTGAGCTGGTTCAGCTCAGTCAGTTGCTCCTTTGCAAGTATTTGGGCACTTGACAAAACTTCTGAGTTTATTTTTATTAAAAGCTGGAAATTTGGATTTTTTTATGTAAACACTCTCAATTTTAAACTGTTATCAACTAATAAAAACACTTTATACAACAGTATATAAGTAGAATAGAACATGTTTTCTGGCTGATTCAGCGACTTGTGCCAGGATATCTTGGTCTAGACCTACTTATGAGGCATGTTCTAGTCTTATGAGACCACACAGAAGGCACCTAATCTAATCTGGGGATTCTTGGTAGGTGTATCCATTAGGATCAGCTGGATTATGCTGTGGTAATAAAGACCCCCAAACTTTAGTGGCTCACATAAACAAAGGCTTGTTGCTAGTGCTATATATCCTTGTGCTCTGTGTCCATACTAGGTAGACAAGGAGATTTTGCTTGTCATAGTTAGAGACTCAGACTGATGGAACAACCCCTATCTGAAACATGGGGTAGAGGGAAAAGAGACATAGAAAACCCAGCAATGAATCTTCAAATGACACGTCATTGGCTAAAACTAGTCACATAGTATGTAGTAAAGGATTTGGCCTTGCCCAAGAGAGGTCAGGCCTTTTCTTTCAGCTTCTGATAGGAGTGTCTTTTTTTGGGTGAGGGCTGGCTACACCTGATAATCTTAGGGTGGGGGACGACCATGCCAGAAAGACCAACCATGTGATTTAAGGTGGGAGCTTTGAGTCATGCAGTATCAGTTGACTTGGAGGCTGAGTTCAACCACTTGCACAACCAATAACTCTGACATGCCTATGTGATGAAGCCCCAATAAGAACTCTGGACTCAAAGCTCTAGTGAGAGTCCCTGCATACTGTCACACATTGACGCTGAGAAAGTAATTGGTCCTGAGAACACCAGAAGCCTTGTATTTGGAACCCTCGCAGACTGCTCTATGAGTCTCTTCCTGTGGCTGATTTTCATCTATATTCTTTCTCTGTAGTAACCCATAACTATAAGTATAATAGCATTTAGTGAATTCTGTGAGTTCTTCTAGGGAATTATCAAACCTCACAGTGGTTTTGGAAATTCTCCAAATTTACAGTTGGTATCAGAATTAAGGGTAATATTGGAGACTGTGGCCTAAAACTTCACAGTTTGACTAAATCTGGGTACATGGTCATTACTCAGTTCAATAGGGTGGGATGTATAGAGCCCCTCTAGAAGGAACAACACAAGTAGGAAAACTAGAATATTTGCAAATTTTAATCCAATATACTGCAGTGGGCTTCAGGAAGGAAATGATACCTGCATTCAGTCATAAAGGATATATAGGAGTCAGCCTAGTAAAGAAAATTAGAAGTTTGTGCCAGACATAGGGGCAGAGTACACATAATCATGCAGTGTTGGCACAGCATGATATGAACAGAGAATTTACGTATAGTTTTACATTCCCAAATTAACCAATGAGGAGTGGTAAGTCTAGGCCAGGTCATAAAGGGCTTTACATTGTTAGCAAGATAAAGGTGCTTAAGAATCAGCAGGACTGATTGGGAAGAGGAATCTTGGACTGGGTCAGCCCTATGAGGTCAGTAATGAAACTGGGCACTAGGGGAAGCTAGTGGAGGTCAGTGTGTGAGAGAGAGCTCAGAGCAGAGCCTTTGAGAGAGGAGCTCCAAGGAGTAAGGCTTTTTATCCTGAGCACTCATTGTTATTCAGTCAAATGGGACCTTATAGCCTTAGAGTTTGAAAACACTGAGGGGAACTAGTCATTCTCTTCTCACCAAGATCTCTTTATTTTACTGTATATGTTTAGTCTCATTCCTCAGGGAAATTTAGAGCTGTTTTGGGACACCTGGCTCCCTCAGTATATGGCTTTTGAAGAGGTACCCTGAAGTCCAAGTAGTAGAAACCTTTTTCTTCATGACTCAGTAGCCCATGGGGGATAGAGCCAAAGATGTAGTGATTCAGAATACTAACATATTATTTTTTGAAATGAATTCATGAAATGTGTTTCTGCAAAATGTCCTTTAATGACAGAATGACGCTTGTCTTAGTCCATCTGGGCTGCTATAACAAAAATACCATGGACTAGGTGGCTTAAACAGCAAACATTTATTTCTCACTGTTCTAAAGGCTGAGAAGTCCAAGATCAAGGCACTGGCAGATTCTGTGTCTGGTGAGGGCCCATTCCTAGTTCATAGATGGCCATCTTCTTGCTATATCTTCATATGATGGAAAGGGTGAAGTTATTCTCTGGGGTCTCTTTTATAAGGGTACTAATCTCATTCATATGAGCCCTCATGATCTAATCACTTCCCAAAGGCTGCCCCTCCAAATACTACAACATTGGGGATTAGGTTTCAATATATGAATTTTTGGGGGGTGGGGTGGGGCACAAACATTCAGTCTATAGCACTGCTGTTTTTAAGAAGAGTGCTTGAATAATAATTTGAGATAGTAGCCAGTCAATTTTTTTCTTCTTCAATGACCATCCCCATTCGAGCTTCCAGGAGGGACATGTCAGGAAAAAGAAAAACTGTGAGAGAAAAAAATGGCAAATTCTTAGTTTTGGAGTTCAAATAGCACTCATTAGCTATAAGAGAGAAACAGTTTATGGGGTGTGTAATCCGGAGGAAAGGGTTTTTTATTCAGACCATAAACTACAAAAGATCGTAGGAGCTCAAAGATGAATCAAGGGAGTAGATTTGACAGTGTGAGTTTGGGGGATGGTGGGTGCCCCATCCCTTGGGGATAAGAATAAGAAGGAGTCCTTCTTTACATTGGAGAGCACAGAATAGACTAGACCAGTACCTGGCATTTACTACCAGGATCTCTGGCAAAAGTTTCTTCTACCAGAGTTGGGTGAGACCAGTAGCGACCTTAGGTCAAAGTGATTCCCTGCTGATGGCTCTAAGTTTTCCATAGGCTCATATAGGCTTGGGAGATCAGCCAGATCTTCTAGGATTGCCCATAAGAGCCAAGTGAGGGTCATTGGATCCATAGGAGTCTGAGAGTTGGGACAAGGAGAACCCAAGGAGTGATTTGTTTGACCTTTATGACTTTGGACACATCAGTGAATTCAGAGTGGGCAGGTTCTGATAGCAAAGACTATGATGAGAAATTTGTCAATCCTGGTAAGTTTTGGAATGGAAGTGGGTCTCACTTAGAAGAGTAGTGATATGAGGAGCACTTTGTGGTATGCCAAAACAGAACTGAGACAGATCAAGGCCAAAAAATAGAGCTTTCCCCCGCACACTAATGCCTTGTGGAATTTAGCATGTCTCCAATGGGCAGATAGATGGATGGGGCAAGTCTGAAAAATGTAAAATACCATCTATTCGCTAGTGACACCCTCTTTCATGACTCCATCATTGACTTTCTCCTCCAGACTTGTGTATCCAGCTGTGTGTTCAACATCTCTAAGTAGATACCTATTTGGAACTTCAAACTTGACATTTTCAAATGAGCAATATTTTTCAACTCTAACAAGAACTGACTACGTAATTGGCAGGGCCCAGTGCAAAATGACAACCTGGGGCCTCTTGTTCAAAAAGTAGGAAAAAATGCCTTTAAAGTTATTAAAACATAAATCTTTTTCCTTTCTTCTATGCTCTCTCTCAACTTGTCATGGTATTGTTTTATTTGCTATTTAACATCATGGTCCTTCAAACATGGGAAAACAGTCACGGGCAAGTGCAGACCATCAGAGGACCAGGAGAGATGGAAGCAGCAGGACCTACAGGTAGTGCCTGAGCCAGGGACAGAATAGTCAAGCCAGGCATTTCTCCTTCCTACCAGCCACTGCCTTTTCCAAGGGTGTTGCAACCTCCATGCTGCGTCATGCTAGGTACACGGATATGGGTTTCCCTAGGGAAACCATGGGATGGGCATGGACACTGGGGTAGAAGGCCTCAGAGGTCACTGAGTGGGTTCAGGATGGGAAGGCTGGGCAGGGCCTGGGGTATCTGCTAACAGCCCATCCTAGGGAAGCAGGGTGTCAGCAGGAGGCATAACCTCACGTGAGCTGAGGCTCTAGTGTCCCATTGGACATCACTTACAAAACACAAAATCGAAGATAAAATTATTAAAAACTCCAAGATGGGCAACATAAAGCATTAAACCCAAATCTGGGGCCCTTCTTGGCATGGAGAACTGTGCAACTGCATTGGCCTCATACCCATGAACCTGGCCCTGACTTTGCCCCCGACCTGCTACTCCCCCAGTGTTCTTTAAATCAATAAATAATACCACAGTTTTCCAGTTATTCAGTCTTTATAGTCAAGAGTCATCCTTAATTCCTTTATTAACAACCCACATCATTAAGGAACTCCTGTCAGCACTGTATCTAAAATATAAATCCTTTCTAACCACTTTTCATCGCCTCTTGGATGATCACAATAGCTTCTTGACCATTTCTCCTGCTTTCATTCTTGCCCACCTAGAGTCCATCCACCATACAGCAGCCGGAGTCATCTCTTAAAAATATAAAGCCAGCCACTTCAGTTCTCTTCTCAAAATTTTCCAATTGCTTCACATCACACTTAAAAATAAAATTCTTATCATGGATTACAAGTACCTACAAGATTTGATCTCTGCCTGTCTCTCATCTTATCCTTAACTATGTTCCTTAAATATTGAAATTTGTACACTTAATCTTCTATATCTCCAAAAGGCTCTTCCCTAGAATTTTCTTCTCAGATATCACCTTCTTAGAGAGATACTCTCTGAATATCCTATTGAGAGGCTTTTTTTCTCTGACACCAAATGTGTGCTGTCTTTTCTCACACCAATAACCAATTCTCCAATTCTCTGAAACCAACTATGTGTCTTGTCCAGCAATTCAATTCAGTTCTGATACTAACTACCCAGAGTTAGCACAGACTCTACAGGTGAAGGGCTCAGTCTCACAAGACTGCCCCCATTTCCGATGCCAGTTGCAAGTCCCGGACCACTTGTACTTCTGACTGATCGACTACAAATTGGAGGTTCCCATGACCCCTTCCTCAGAGTTGATAATTTGCTAGAACAGTTCACAGGACTCCGGAAAATACTTCACTTATGTTTACCAGTTTATTGTAAAGGGTGCAGATGAACAGACAGATGAAGAAGTACATAGGGCGAGGTCCAGAAGAATCCCAAGCACAGGAACTTCTGTCCCCATGGAGTTGGGGTGTGTCATCCTCTTGGTATGTGGATATGTTCACCAACCTGGAAGCTCTCTGAACTCCTTTGTTCAAGAGTTGTTATGGGGTTCAATATCCAGTCTCTCCTTTTCTGAAGGTTGGTGGATGGGGCTGAAAATTCCAACTCTAATCATTTGGTCTTTCTGGTGACCAACCGCCTTCTGAGGCGATCAGGGGCTTTACTCTAATTCACCTCATTAGCATAACTCAGATGTGAATCAAAAGGAGCTCATGATGAATAATAAAAGACATTCCTATCACTCCAGAAAATTCTGAGGGTTTTAGGAGCTCTTTGTCAGGAACTGGAGAAAAAGACGAAATATATTTTTGACTTATACCACATCTATCTAAAATAGAAACTTAATTATCTTTCCCTTTCTCAGGTTTATTTTTCCTCCTCACATTTAGCACAACTTTTTAATTAATAATTTATTTGTTTATATGTTTGTTTTCTGTATCTCCAAGTAGAATATGAGCTCTAAGAAGTCAGAAGCTTTGGCTGTCTGATCAATCCTTTTATCTCCTGTGCCTAAAACAGAAGCACATAATAAGCCATCAATAAATATTTGTTGAATAAAAGAATATATGAATTTTCTTTCATTGTTTTCAGTGTTTTCAACCTAAATTTACAAAATAAATCAAAATTTCACTGAGTATACCCCAAAGTGACTAGATTAAATTTTTCATATAAGGTAAGAACTAAGGCTTAGAATTAGAAATTAAATTCAGTTATATGTTATATATTTGCCCACGCGAATCTTCATTATTTAAGTTATAGCCACTATATCAAATCTCTGTAATCTCCTATAACTACTGCTTTAGGAACCTTGAGTGGAACAATGCTTTACATTATATGTGAGATATTATATTAGATTTCTATTGCTGCTGTAACAAAATACCACAAATTTAGCATCTTAACACAAATTATGATTTTACAGTCTGGAGGTCAAAAGTCTGAAGTCAGTCTCAGTGGGCTAAAATCAAGGTGTTGACAGGGCTGCGCTTCTTCTGGAGATTCTAGGGAAGAATCTGTTTCCTTGCTCTTTTCAGCTTCTAGAGGCTGCCTGCATTCCTTGGCTTGTGACCCCCTTCCTCCATTTTCAAGGCCAGCAACAACAGGTTGAGTATTTCCCAAGTTGCATTTCTCTGGCCTAATATTCTTCCTTCCTCTTCCATTTTTACAGTCATGTGATTAGATTGAGCTGACCTGGATAATCCCAGATAATCTCTCCATCTCAGGGTCCTTAACTTTAACATAGCTGTAAAGTCTTTTTTGTCTTGTAAGGTAACATATTCATAAGTTCTGGAGATTAGGACTTGGGCATCGTGGGGGGCCCAATATTCAGCCTTCCATAGCTAGTAATTAGCATTAGTGTCTAATGAATCATATTTTTAAAATAATTTTTAAAAGCCTTAGAAAAGGTGTTACTAAGTCAAATGACTACAACAGTCAGGCAGCTAAAGGAAGCCCACAAGGTGTGGATCTTGGTGCACAGGAGAGCATGTGCCCTGACTAAGGGGTCAGCAGTGTCTCAGCTCCAACCAAATGTTGCCATGCAGAGATGTGAGCCCAGAGTGGTCAGTTCTTTCACTTTTTCAAGACAACCTGGATGTGCAAATTTATATGCATATCCCCCTAATTTTGAAATGTTGGCAACAAATTGCATGATGTTTTTCAAAACTATGAAGGCTAAAACGAAACGTGTCCATGAGCTGACCCTGATTCCTGAGCCCCCAGTGTGCCACCTCAGTTCTAGAGGACCAAGAGGGCCCTCCTTTGTTAGTCCCTCCAACAAGATCTTCAGAGGCACTTACTGTATGCCTGCCTCATGAGTTTTGTTCCAGGTATTAGGAGCTAATGTATAAAATTCTAATTCATTGACCAATGTCTATCTTTTGTGGCGTGGTATTACTTGGAGTTAATTCATACATTGTTACGTGGAGTGAATATATATTGCTAAACAGACATTTCATTAAAACAGTTTTGTCTTTATTTGCTTACTGAAGAATATTTAATTAGTACCTATTTATTGAGTAAGTCCTTCCCTCTTTGAGGCACTATGGGGAATATGAAGATAAATCAGACAGAGTCCCTTTCTTCAAGGAACCTATCACCAAGGGCCCACACATTAAAATTTTAACAAGGACTATGGAACTTCAGTGAAAAAAATAAGTCACTGCTTTTGAGGAGAATCAAGTCTTCACGTGAAGACTTGAAATAAAGTATATTGAAGTTGGGCCTTAAAGGATGGCTATTAAATACTCCATTTGTCTTTTTCTTGTAATCTTTTTCTGTGTATAACTTGACATTGTCTCCAGGCTCTAGGTTTACATGGACTTAGCTACATAATCATGTCTCGATAACTTATTAATGAATGCAATTTTTAAAGGATGTACTAATAATGAAAAATGAATAACTGATCAAAGAAATTAATCTTAACCCACATATTCCTTATGTAGCTTTAGGAATGCCTGGATGGATGGAAAATATAGTGTATTGTCTTAGTATTTGAACCAAAAGTAAAAGTTAGAATAACTGCTAGTGCAATGAGAAATGTTAAATGTGATGGGCAAACCAGCTGAAAAAACAGGCTGGAAATTTGTTTTATGAAACTCACCTTACAGAATTTCACCCAATAAAACACATGGGCATGCAGTATTAATTTTTTTCTGTGTCTATGTATCATCACAAAAGGCCCTTTTTAATAATATTCGGGGTGCACATTTGGTCCCATTTG
>NC_141900.1:74148673-74276173 GCF_057802395.1 Ceratotherium simum simum | reverse complement strand
AGGCACTGTTCTCAGTACATATCAAAAAACAAAACAAAGACCTCCTCCTCATGCAGCTAACACTCTGGTGAAAGGAGACAAACAGTAAACAATAGACATACTTTGTCAATTATATTGTATTTTAGAAAGTGCAAAGTGCTAAAGTAAGGGATAAAATAGAGCAAGGAGAAGGCATTTGGGAATGCAAGAGTGCGGGGTAGGGGGGAATAATTGTTGTATTAAAATAAGAAAGTAAAAAGTGAGGAAATCAGCCAGATGGAAATCTAGAGGAAAAGCATTTCAGGCGAAGAGAACACTGTTGGTGGATTTGAGCAGAGTAGTAACATGATCTAAGTTCTATTTCTAAAGGATTAGTCGGGTTGTGCTGTTGAGAACAGATTGTAGGTACAAGAGTAGTGAGCAAGAAGGAACCAGCTTGACTAAACTTTAGACAGGTTTCTACCTGACTACAGGCCCCTCACCTCCCTTTTCTCAGAGCGTTTACTTTAGCAAATTCTTTCTCTGCCCCTTTGAGATGTAAATCTTTTCCCAGCCTCTTGCCAGTTTTACAATCCGAAATGTCTCTCTCAAGGACCTGGGAGCCATTTCTTTGAAATGTAATCATCAAGAAAAATTGTCCCTGTCTCCTAGTCTGTGTGGGAGAGTAGGAGCCTAACGTTGATAAGCACCAATTAGCAAACACAGATGGCCTAATCACATTGACTACTCCCCACTAATGTCCTCCACTGCTTTTCCACTAGCTCACTCTAGTGCTTAAAAACTCTCCTCACTTTTGTTTCAGCTGAGTTGAAGTTGAGTTCAATCTCTCTTCCCTATTGCAGTAGTCTTGAAAAAAGTCTTGTCATTTTAGATAATTTTCCAATGCAATTTTTCTTTTACAATTCAAAGAGGAAGATCTATTAGGAGGCTACTATTATCCAGGTAAGAGACAATGGTGGCTTAGACCTGGGTGATAGCAGTCTGAATGTACTTTATTTATTTATTTATTTGGTGAGGAAGATTGGCCCTGAGCTAACATCTGTTCCAGTTTTCCTCTATTTTGTATGTGGGATGCCGCCACAGCATGGCTTGATGAAGGGTGTGTAGATCTGCACCTGGGATCCAAATCCGTAAATCCTAAGCCACCGAAGCAGAGTGCACGAACCTAACCACTATGCCACCAGGCCAGCCCCCGAATGAACTTTAAAGCTAGCCTTTACTCATAGGATTGGCTGGCGGAAGGAATATGGGGTGTGGGAAAAAGAGAAGAGTCAAGTTTATCTTTAAGACTTTTGGCCTCAGTTACAGGAAAGAAGGAATTGCCACCAGCTGTGATGAGGAAGGCTATGGGCAAAGCATGTCAGTCTGAGTTCTCCATTTGTTTAAAAAAAATTTTTTTATTCAGGTATAATTGACATATAACATTATGTTAATTTCAGGTGTACAACACAATTTGATATTTGTATGTAGTATAAAATGATCACCATAATAAGTCTAGTTAACATTCATCACCATACCTAGTTATGGAATTTTTTTTCTTGTGTTGAGAACTTTTAAGATCTACTCTCTTAGCACCTTTCAAATATGCAATACAGTATTATTAACTATAGTTGCCATCTTGTACATTACATGCCCAAGACTTATTTATTTTATAACTACAAGTTTGTATCCCCCATTTCATCATTCCCAACCCCTGCTTCCGGCAACCACCAATCTGTTCTCTGTATCTATGAGAATGAATTTTTTTTTTTTAAATTCCACATTTAAGTGAGATCATATGATATTTGTCTTTCTTTGTCTGGCTTATTTCACTTAACATAATGCCCTCAAAGTCTACCAATGTTGTCACGATTGGCAAGATTTCATTCTTTTTTATGGCTGTATAGTATTCCATTGTGTGTGTGTGTGTGTGTGTGTGTGTGTGTGTGTGTGTTCCATTTTCTTTATCCATTTATCCATCGGTGGATACTTAGGTTGTTTCCATAGCTTGGCTATTGTAAATTATGCTGCAATGAACATGGGGGTGCAGATATCTTTTCATTAGTGTTTTTGTTCTTTAGATACATATCCAGAAGTGGAATAGCTAGATCATATGGTAGTTCTATTTTTAATTTTTTGAGGAACCTCCATATTGTTTTCCATAATGGCTTCACCAATTTACATTCCCGTCAATGGTGCACAAGGGTTCCCTTTTCTCCACATCCTAGCCAACACTTGCTATTTCTTGTCTTTTTGATGGTAGCCATTCTAACAGATGTGAGATGATCTCTCATTGTGATTTTGATTTGCATATCCCATATGATTAGTGATATTGAACATCTTTACATGAACCTGTTGGCCATCTTTATGGCTTCTTTGGGAAAATGTCTATTGAGATCCTCTGTCCATATTTTAATTGGATTGTTTGTGTTTTTGCTATTGACTTGTATGAGTTCTTTATATATTTTGGATATTAACCCCTTATCAGATATACGATTTGCAAATATTTTCTCCAATTCCTTCTCCAGATTGCCTTTTCATGAATCCTCTATTTCTGAATTCGTTTTGAGATCTTTTATGATTAAAGGAAACCATTTAAATCTTCATATCTTCAAAAGCAACAATTTCTCTTTATTTTCATATATTCATACAAACCTTTCTTACCATTTCTTTTCTAAAGTAAGAAATGCATTGCTCTGAGTGACTCAAAACACTTATTTTTATTAGATTTAGTGCCAAGAATCATTTTATTTAATTGATTTTTATTGTGGATTATATAATATATACAAAAGAATGTATAAAATGTATTCTGCCAGTTAAAGAATAATAAAGTAAACAACTGTTCTTTCCTCACACAGGTTAAGAGCAAAACATTATCAATAACTTCGAGGTTCCATTGTGTCCTTCCCAATCATATTTCCCTTCCTTCCCCACAGAGGTAACCCAATATCCTCAATTTTGTGTTGATCCTGTATTTGCTTTATTTTCTAAATAGTTTTAGCAATTTAGTGGATGCTGTGGTGTGCCACCTAAATCAAACTTTCAGGACAAAGACATTCATTCCACTTGCTTCCAGGAGTGTCAGCTGATGACAGCTTACATCTGTGACCCTCTCCAGGAAGTGCTGGGCCTGCCAAGGGAGAAAAGAAACTGTATGCCACCAGACAGCATGTACAGGAAGGAGCCAGGAAAGTATGGGGCTGGATCCTAAGGATACTGAATCACGAGGGGTAGAATATAAAGTTAGTTAAGGAAGAGTTTATCAGTACGAGAGCACTTATTTTGGTATAGGAAATAACATCATGTCAAGGAACTCAGGAGAATCTGGGACTCTTTTGGAAGCCTGGAACAAGTGATGACCTACACTAAGTGAAGTAGAAATGTCAGAGTGCTATGGCAGATGGTAGAGGAAGGAATCAAAAAGGCTTATGGAAAATGGCATGCCAGAAAGGATAGACTTGTGTAAGACTGGAAAACCCACCAGCCAACTATGTTCCAAATGAGAGCTTAAAAAACAACCTATTAGATTCCTCAAAGACTTAAAAATAGAGATGCCCTATGACCCAGCCATCCCATTACTGGGAATCTATCCAACGAACCTGAAATCAACAATCCAAAGAGGCTTATGCACCCCTGTGTTCATTGCAGCATTATTCACCATAGCCAAGAAGTGGAAGCAACCTAACTGTCCCTCGACTGACGATTGGATTAAGAAAATGTGGTATATATATACAATGGAATACTACTCAGCCATAAAAAAGACAAAACCGTCCCATTTGCAACAACATGGACGGGCCTGGAGCGTATTATGTTAAGTGAAATAAGCCAGAAAGAGAAAGACAAACACTGTATGATCTCACTCATATGTGGAATATAAACCAACACATGGACAGAGAAAACTGTACTGTGGTTAACAGGGGCAGTGGGGGTGGGGGGTGGGCACAAGGGGTGAGGGAGTCATATATATGGTGATGGACAAACAAAAATGCACAACCCAAAATTTCACAATGTTAAAAACCATTAAAACATCAATTAAAAAAAAAAAACCTATTTACCAAATCAATAAAAAAAAAATGTGCTTGTGATAGGGATAACAGGATTATTGAGAGTTTTGGTATATGATCTCTAGAGGCCAGGGCTAATGGTGATGATGTTACAGAACTGGGCTTTCTGATAACAGTGGAGATGATAGGCATTTAACCACCAGAGGGAAGCTGGGGGCAAGTATTGTAATGTATAGCAAGGTTGGAGTAGCAACCAGAACAGTATGACCTGCAAAGAGCACAGTGTTCCTAGGGCAAGGTTGATGAGCAACCAACAAGAATGATGCTCAACTTATACAACCAAGACAAATCAAGCATAGGTGATCAGGAGGCTGAAAACCTGCCTTAATAAAAAAGCACCATCTCTTGCCAATTTCCAGACTTGAGCCAGAGCTCAGACCAGGAATCCACTGACTGAAGAAGCAGGGTCCTGTGAGGAAGGAACCAACCCCATGGCAATGCTTCTCCCAATCCTTCCACAAGGGATCCATCACCATTTACTCAGGTCATTGCACACTGGAGAAGTGAGAAAACAAGATATTTTGAGGCCTCTTGGACACAGAGTCTGAGGAGACATTGATTTCCAAAGATCTGAAGCATTTTAATGGGTCCTCTGCTGGGGTGGGGGCATATGTAGGTCGGATAATAAATAGAGCTCTGGCCTATGTCTGATTTACAATGAGTCTACTAGGTGAACCCATTCCATGTTTATTTCCTCATTCTCCAAATGTATAACTTGGCAGTTGCCAGAGCTCTCACAGTGGGTCCATGGCTTGTGCGTGAGGTTAGAGCTATCATGGCTGGAAAGGCCAAGTAGAAGCTTTTGTATCCCATCCTTAGCCCCTTGGCCAAGATAGTAAATTAAGAGCATATTTCATTCTTGAGAAGCTAGCAAAGATTTGTGCCACCTATTAAGACCTAGAGGGGTGGTGGTCATCATCATACCTCATTTAATTCCGCTGTCATTTTCCTACTTCTTTGACTCCTACAATAACCAGCTGGATCATGGCAGATAACAAAGACTATCGTAAACTCAAATGCAGCTGCTATGCCATATGTGGTATTTTGTAGCACCAATTGCAGCTGCTGTGCTGCTGTATGTGGTATTTTTGCTAGAGTAGATTAACACAGACTCAGTTACATGGTATGCAGTTACTGATTTGGTGAATGTGTTCTTTTCCGTCACCATTGGGAAAGAGAACCAGAAAGAGTTTACATTTATATGAGATGGACAACAGTATCTGTATCTGTCTGTTCAGGCTGCCATAACAAAGTACCACAGACTAGGTGGCTTAAACAACTGAAATTTATTTTCTCACAGATCTGGAAGCTGGAAAGCCAAGATCAAGGTGCCAGCAGGATTGGTTTCTGGTGAGACTTTTCTTCTTGGCTTGCAGAGGGCTATCTTCTCACTGCGTCCTCATGTGACCTCTCCTCTGTGTGCACACATTCTTGTTATCTCTTCCTCTTCTTATATGGACACCAGTCTTGTTGGATTACCCCATTAGGGCCCCACCCTTATGACCTTATTTAACCTTAATTACCTTCTTAAAGACTCTATCTCCAAATACAGTCACATTGGGAGTTAGGGCTTCAACATATGGATTTTGAGGGGACACAATTCAATCCCTAACAGTATCCATTTCCCCAAGGTTATGTTAATACTTCCATCCTCTGTTGTAAAATAGTTTGAAGCATTCTGAATTGTGTCTACATTCTACAGAGCATCACACTGGTTTACTACACCAAGGGCATCATACTAATTAGACTTGAGGATCAAGAAATGGTGAGTACATTGGAGGCCCACGGTAATACACATGTGCTCCAAAGGGTGAGAGATAAATCCTACAAAGGGATCCACCACATCGATGAGATCTTTAGGGATCTATGGTATAGGGCATCGCAGGACATCCCCTCTAATAAAGGACAAATTATTGAATTTTGCAATTTTCATTGCTAAGAAGGAAGCACAATGCTTGATAGATTTCTTTAGGTTCTGAAGGCATAAAATTGGACCTTTGAGTATATTGTTCCAATCCATGTGCTAAGCGACACATAAGTTTTCTTGCTTTGACTTGAGCCCAGAGCAGGAAATTGTTCTATAGCAAATCCAGGTGTGGCGCAAGCAGCTCTCCTGTTTGGACCTCATGACCTTTGTGTTATTTGGAGGTACCTGTGGTGGGAAAAGTTACCATGTGGACTTTATAGCAAGTTCCAAAAGGAGATTCACAATGTAGAGCCTAAGATCTGGAGCATCAGCATGCCATCTGCATCAGAAGACTATAAGCCATTTGAAAAACATCTTCTAGAATGCTAGTGGGCTCTAATAGAGATGGAACATTTGAACATAGGGTATCGGGTGATCATGAGCTGGGGTTCTCTCAGACCCACACAGTCATAAGGACCGTGAGCAATCCATTTTAAGTTGGAAGTGGTACATTAGAGGTTGTGCACAAGCAGGACGGAAGCACAGAAGTAAGCTGAATGAGCATATGGCCCAGACACCCATATCATCATCACCGTTGCACAAGTGCTTCTTTCTCAGTTCATCCCTATGACAGCATAAGGGAGGAAGGTTCCTTATTACCAGCTGATGGAGGCAAAAAATAGCCAAGCATGGTTCATAAATGTGTGCAAAATGAAAATGGACTGCTATTCAACTTCAGCCCCACTCATACGTGGATTGAAATTGTTGATGAGAAATCACCACTGGGCAGAGCTTTGATTGGAGAATCGGGTAATTCACTTTGTATAGAAAGAGAAATGACCTGAGATAAAAATATTCATGAAGTTATGAGCAGAGGCAAACGACTTTGCTGGTTGGTTAATAGTCTAGAAGGAGAAAAACGGGAAAATTTGAGACATGGTGGACTAGGAAAGAAGCCTGCATGTGGATCTATGGGAATGTGTACAAAGTTTAAAGATTTTGGTATCATATGTTAATGCCCACCAGAGAGTGTGGGCAAAATTACTTGCCAGTTGACATTAGCCAGCCTCTGTCATCAGCAGTATTCCTTATTGCTGGCATAATGAGCTCAAGAATTGAGTAGCCATGGAAGATAAGCTTGGGGTCAACAGTATGGGATCACACCAAGACTGATCTAGTTTCTTGTGCTTCTAAGTGTCCAACCTATTAATAGGAATAAATTCCAGTATTAAGACATTGATATGGCACTTTCCTTCAAGGAAATCAACCAGTGACTTTGAGGCAAGTGATTACAATGGAACATTTCCACCCTGGAAGGAGTAGGGTTTGTTTAGACTGCAATTGACATATATTGTACATATGAGTTTATCTTTCCTATAATGTCAACTTTTATTATATAAGGCCTCACAGAGTGTTTGATCCACTGACATGGAATTCCGCATCATATCTCATTGGACTAAGGGATCCACTTAACACCAAAGAAAGCAACAGTAAGCATGTAACCACGTGATCCAATGGTCCTTTATATACAGCCAACCAAATAGAGTGATGGTACTACCTTTGAAGGGGCAGCTAAGGTATTGTGTTATATGTGATAGCTGCAAAGATGGGGCTCCATCCTCCAGAATGTGGTGTATCTCCTAAATCAATAGCCATTATATGGTGTGGTGTCCCCAAGACGTAAGAATTCTCTTACATGGTGGAGGCAGAGAAGAACACACATGGCACCCAGTTGATCATCTGGGAGGCTCTTCTAGCATTCTCCTATCTAATTTTGATGGTAAATGGACAATTGCAGCAGCCGTAGCCTGAGAAGGGCATTATAACCAGAGTCTCAAACTCTTGGGGGATGAAAGTCAGACTCTTTGGGAATGAAAGTCTGGGTCACGCCACCATGTATGCCACCTAGGCAAGCAGTGGTGCTGGCTGAGGATGAGGGGCATCTAGAATGGGTAGTAGAGGAGAAAGACAAAATAAGTACAAGTTGTAGCCTTGGGATCATTTTCAGTGATAGGGACTGTATTTCATCCCACTAACTGTTGTCTTAAGTTTCCCCAGAAAAGGGAGAAACCAGAATCTTGGAGATTCTGGGGTTCCAGATGGGACAAACTCACTATACAAAGCAAAGAAGTCTGATTGTACAAGGAAGTAGCCTGCTTAGTGATTGCTCTGATGTATCTTCCAGATCCCTCTTCAGGACTTAGGCTGTGGGGTAAGTTGGCCACTGGTAGCTTACAGCTATGTGGCTTTCCAGGGAATTATTCTTGACTGATGGAAGCTGCCTCAGATAAGTTTTCACCCAAAAGGGAACCTGCATCCAATTTCCAAACCATTCTATGTGGGGTACAAAGGCTTAAGCCACTACTTCTGCTCAGCATGGCCACCACAACTCTAGAGTTCCCGGTAAAATCAATGCTTTTTTCCAACCACATCACTGTTCAACTTCTCCTTCTCCACAATCATGCTTTTTTTATTCCATTCCAGGTTTTGTTTCTGAAATGACTTTTTAATAAACTTTCTGCACATATTCTCCTCAGAGTCTATTTCCTCGTGAACTCAACCAAAGACATCATCAATAATTGCATTCCCAAACAACAGTTCATTTAGCTTTGCCTGACTTTGGACTTAATATGAAGGTGTTCTTACAGTTTGCATTCCTTTGTGTCTTGCGTCTTTCATTTAATATTATATTCTTGAGATTCATCAATTTTGATACATGTAGTGATAGTTCATTCATTTTCACTGCTATATAGTATCCAAAGAATGTATATACTACAATTTATTCTTTCTTCTATTGATGTACATTTAGTTGTTTCCATTTTTATTTTGATATTATAAATAATGATACTAAAAACATTTTTGTACCTGTGTCTTGGTGTATATAGAGTTTCTGTGGAGTATTGTAACACTCATTTTGCTTGAACAACAGCAATAATCTTGGGTTCAGATTGACAAGCAAACTGTGAAACCCAATAGGTTTCATCCAGCATCAAATTTATGCAGCTTTTAGAAAAGATAAGGGCAGCCAACAAAGCATACATAGCAACGGCATAGCAGAGGTCTCATGACTTTCAGAAGCTGCTTCTCAGGCCACTGATCACTTTGTACTAAGGGACCATGTAGTCAAAGAAAACGAGGCTGAATGTGTGTGGACCACCTAAGATTAATCATAGTCATCAGCATTTATATCTTGATAATCTTGTAACCCCCTAAGGAAAATATGACTGGCTTCCCTCCTTTTGTACAGCTGCATGTCAATTGTCTAATGAACAACCTTGATGAACACATGCCTGGGTTTAGTACATAGCAACTTCATCAGGACTCTCATTTACCTCAGACCTTGTACACTTTTATATATTCATTGTGTTAGTGTTGCAAGGGATTTGAATAAGGGTCAAAACCTTCCCCATTCCTGATGCTGAAGGAAAGATTACAGTCCAGCTTTTCACACTGTGCTTCCAAGTATATACATAAGAGTAGAATTGCTAGGTCACGTGGTATGTGCATGTTTGTCTTTATAGGTGCTACCAAACTTTCCCAAAGTGAATGTACCCATTTGCATTTTCACCAGCAATGGCTGAGGCTTCTTTTGCTTTACATCTTTGCCGGCTCTGGGATTATCAAACTTCCTAATTTTGATAGTTGAACGGACATACAGTAGTACCTTATTAAAGTTTGAATTTTCACTTACCATTATTTATCAGTAATGAAGTTGAGCAGCTTTTCCTATGTTGATGCACTGCTGTGCTTTCTCAATGTGAAATGCCTGTTCATATTTTTTTGCCCATTTCTCTATATGATTGTTTGTCTGTTTCTTATTAATTTTAGTTCTTTGTACCATATGAATACTAATCCTTTATCAATATGTAATGAAGATATAGTCAATTAGTTTTTCACTTGTCTTTTCCCTCTCTTTGCCAGACTTATTTTAAACTCTTGTGGAATTTATAGCCTTACTCCAAGGTTTCTAATTTTAGGTCACCTTTAATAAACCCTTTCCTATCCCAAAGACATAAAGATATTCTCATGTGGCTTTGTAGAAGGTTTTAATCCATTTGTAATTGACTTTTGTATTTTAATGTGTTTGTGTGAGGTAGTGATACTATACACAACACACATATACACACACAAAAACAATTGCCACCATAGAATTTTGTGACTAGCACATCCTTTGCCACTGATCTGTGATGTTTGTTTTATCCTGTGCCATATATCAAGTTTCATGTATAGTGGAATTTGTTGATGGAACTTGAGATGTGACTTTATTTTTTTAATGTGTTAATCTGAAGACTCACACTTTAAAAATTTTTCTAATATTAAACTAGCTTTCCATTTTTGAATTGAACTCAAATTGATCATATTATTATTTTTTGTACATTACTCAAATCAATTCAGTAATATTTTGTTTAGGAATTTTGCACCTGTGTTAATGAGTGTAATATCTATATAGCTTTCCTAACTTTTATTATCCTTGATTAATTTAACTATCTAAATAATGCAAGCTTCATAAAGAGACAGTGTTTCACACCGAATAACCAACACAATATTAAAGGAGAAGAACAAAGTTGGAAGACTGACACTACTCAATTTGAGACTTACTATAAAACTACAGTAATCAAGACAGTGTAGTATTGGTTAAAGAAGAAAGAAAGACAAATAGATAAATGGAACAGAATAAGAGAGCACAGATATAGACCCCCCTAAATAAGGTCAAATGATCTTTGACAAAAGAACAAAGGCAATACAAAGAAGCAAAGATAGTCTTTTCAACAAAAGTTGAACATCCACATGCTAGAACATCCACATGCAAAAAAGTGAATCTAGACACAGACCTTACACCCCTCACAAAAGTTAACTCAAAATGGATCAGACTGGGGTCAGCCCAGTGGCGTAGTGGTTAAGTCTGCACGCTCTGCTTTGGCGGCTCAGGGTTCAGAGCTTCAAATCCCAGGCACAGGCTGATGCACCACTCATCAAGCCATGTTGTGGCAGCGTCCCACATACAAAATGGAGGAAGATGGTCACAGATGTTAGCTCAGGGCTAATCTTCCTCATCAAAAAAAAAAAAAAAAAAAAAAGATCAGACCTAAATGTAAAATGCAAAACTATAAAAATCCTAGAAGATAACATAAGAGAAAGCCTAGATGACCTGGGATATGACAATGACTTTTTAGATACAACACCAAGGGCATGATCCAAGAAAGAAAGAATTGAAGCTTGACTTCATTAAAATTAAAAATTTCTGCTCTGCAAAAGACAGTGTCAAGAGAATGAAAAACTATAAATTGCAAGAAAATATTTGTCAAAGACACAAATAAAGACACTGATAAAGACAGTTATCCAAATATACAAAGAACTCTTAAAATTCAATAAGGAAACAAACAACCCAATTAAAAAATGGGCCAAACACCTTAACAGACATGTCACCAAAGAAGATATACAGATGGCAAATAAGCATATGAAAAGATGCTCCAATCACATGTCATTAGGGAAACGCAAATTAAAACAGCAATAAGATACCACCACACACCTATTAGAATGCCCAAAATCTGGAACACTAACACCACATGCTGGAGAGGATATGGAGCAATAGGAACTCTCATTTACTGCTGGTGGCAATGCAAAATCTATGTTGACTTTTGAAGATAGTTTGGCAGTTTCTTACAAAACTAAACATACTGTGGCCATACGATCCAGCAATTGCACTCCTCGGTATTTCCCCAAAGAAGATGAAAACTTATGTCAACCCCAAAGTCTGCATCTGAATGTTTATAGCTTATTCTTAATTGCCAAAACTTGGAAGTAACCAAGGTCCTTCAGTAGGTGAATCGATAAATAAACTGTCGTCCACCCAGACAATGGAATAGTATTCAGCACTGAAAAGAAATGAGCTTTCAAGCCATGAAAAGACATGGAAAAAGTTGAAATGCATATTACTAAGTTAAAGAAGCCAATCTGAAAACACTACATACTATATGATTCCAGCTATATGACATTCTGGAAAAGGCAAAACTATAGAGACAGTAAAAAGGTTGGTGGTTGCCAGGGGCTGGGGAGGATGAATAGGTGGACATAGAGAATATTTGGGGCAGCATCCTCCCCTCAATTTTGCTGTCAACCTAAAACTACTCTAACAAGAATTAATTCTTAATAAAGAAAATTTAAAAAGAGGGTGTTTCCTTCTTTTCTATTGGAATGTGGAAATAGGAAAGTATCTATGCTTTGTATTTTAGACCTGTGTGTGTGTGTGCGCGCGCGCGTGCGCGTCTGTATATCTCAGAGGAGGGGAAGGAAAGAGGATTTTCAGCTACAAATTTAATCTCTCTAATGTTTTTTCTTGCCAGATTACGAAGGTTTTCAGCTTTTCTTGAGTCAATATGATGAGTTTTATTTTTCCAATGATTTATCTACTCTATGTTTTCATGTTTATTGGAATAATTTTGCATAATGTAGCCTCAGAGTATCTTTTAATTCTTCAATTTTGCATGTAATGTAACTGTATAGATCTTACACTTCCATTCAAAGACCCTCACTCAGCATTTTTACTTAATAAAATTTGTAATCAATTTAATATTTTAAATTAATCTAATTAACAATATTTTAAAAATTAACCTAGAAAAGGAATAATTTATCCATTAATCACTGATAGCTTTATATAAATTTTAGCCCAATATTGTTTCTCAGATACATACCATACACTCCTAACCCTGGAATATAAGAATTTTAAAATAATTTTATATAATATAATATAAAAATATAATTTTAAATAAATTTAAAATTAAGAACTTTGCAGAATAATGTCATCAGATATCAACTGATGTCCACTACTAGAAAAAAAGAAGAGGCTTTTCTCATATTCCAGGGACTTTTATAATAAATAATACTTATTAGACACACAAATACAAGCAAATGTGTGGAAGAAGTCGCATGTCCCTCCCAGTTTTATGAAGGGCTGTTCATGTCTCTTTCCTCCCATACTAGCCACAGGCAAATTTCTCTGAGCTCAGACCTAAACATTTACCATTCTCTCGGGGTCCCAGAAGGTATCCATTCTGATACAAATAAGATCTTAGAAAATTTCTCCTGATTTATTCTTCAAATGTCAATTACTTGTGGTAAACCAATTTTATTTCAATTCTCAGTGGAATAGAAACAAATAAAATACTTTACTTTTAACCAAAGAAATGTTGGTACATATATTTCTAACAACAGAGGGAGTATTGAATGGAGACTGTACTTAGAAATTGCATGCTTCTGCTTTTTTCCATGCCTTTTAGAGCCAGTTGATTTATCAGTTACCAAAATGTAATACACCCAAATTGATGTTTGGAATCATTTTTAAAAGAGAAACAATTAATTTTTTTGATGCATAAGATGTAAATGTCTTATGAAAGAAATTGTTTTAGTAGCTTACAGATAGACATTCTTAGCTATGCATGTATTACTTCACTCGCCTTTCCCTCACTGTTTATAAAAATATAATATGTAATAAAGTTCTAAAAAAGACTAGATACATTACATAGTGTAATTCCTAGATTTCTAGAAGGCAGCAAAGTCAGTGCATATTGGGACTGGTTCTTTTAAATATATTTTCTAGAAGAAAATAGTCTTGAAAAATCTTAATTGGGTGAACTAATGATTCACTTTGTCAGTGCTTATGCCTGATATAGTCATAATATCAAAGGACTGACAAAATCTGTGTCTACATGTACACGAGAGAGGTTAATCTTTCATAAGTTTCCATTAAAGATTTTTGCAATGGATGTATGGTAGCTGGGTCGATTTCTTTTTCAGTTACTTTCCCATGTTTGTTTTAAAACTTTCATTTTGTATATTAATTTTGAAAAGTCATTTCTAGCCTCCTGCTTTACCATTGACAGTGTATCAAAATCCAATTCTACATCTATTATAGAATTCTGTTTCTATTAAGGAAATGTTATAAAGGAGTAATCAGAGCATGGGCAGTGGGAGTGAGGGAGAGGAAAGAGACCACGTGTAGTGAATTAGCAGTGGAAAGCATCATTAATAAGATCTTGTTCATCCATTTAACTTATTTATGGCACACCTACTAGAAGCCAGCTATTGTTCTAGGTCTGGGATTGCTGTCATGAGCTAAAGCAAGCATACTCTTGGCTGTCCTGTAGTTTACAGCCTAATGGAGGACCATTATTTGAATGATCACACAAAGGCAAAATTACAGAGATAAGAGCGCTGAAGGATAGGACAAGATACTATTACAGTGTATAACAAAGGAGTCTGACCTAGACTCTGGGGTCAGGAAACATTTTCATGAGGACATTAAACTTGAGCTAGGATATGAATGATAAATAGGGATACACAAGGGAAAATTTATTGAGTGGAAGAGAAAAACCTTCCAATAAGAAAAAAAAAGCACACGGAAAGACCCCGTGATGTGCAGGACACAGAGGGAAAGCTTTTTTTTTTTTTTTTTTTTTTTGCTAAGGAAGATTTGCCCTGACCTAACATCTGTTGCCAATCTTCTTTTTTTTTTTTTTTGCTTGAGATTAGCCCTGAGCTAACATCTGTGCCAATCTTCCTCTATTTTGTGTGTGGATCGCGGCCACAGCTTGGCTGACAAGTGGTGTATGTCCGCGCCTGGGATCTGAACCCGCAAACCTGGGCCACTGAAACGGAGTGCACTGAACTCAACCACTAAGCCATGGGGCTGGCCACCTGTGGAAGGCTTTTTAAGGCTAGAACAGGGTGGGGAGCAAAGAGAGTGTCTCAAGATAAGGCTTGAGAGACAGGCAGGAACCACACCACACAGGGACTTGTGAGCCTTGTGAAGGATTTTAGCCTTTATCTTAATACCAGTAGGAAGCCAGTGAAGACTTTCACTATGTCTTCATGTGATAAGTAGTTAGTATACAGGCAAAGGTGCTGTAACAACAACAACAAAACCCTAATGCACTAGTTCAAATAATATTGATGTATTTTTTTTCTATCATCTATAATAACCCAGTGCATAGAGGCAGCTCTCTTCAGGGAACCATCCATTGACCCAAGCTAGTGAACCACTCTGCCATCCTTACCATATGCTTCCTTGACTCCTCCAGATCCCTATTTCTAGTGTCAATAAAAACATCTGGAATACAAGAATTTAGTTAAGAAATCTTTATTGCTCATGCAGTTTGCAAACCAGGGAGATGCATTCTCTAAAACAAATTGAAAGTACTCTCAGGAGAGGGTTTGGGAGGGCCGAGCTTATAAAGGCAAAAGCCATAGACCACAGGGATTGTTTTGAAAGCCCTCTGATTCGTTGGTTCCTCTATAGATACTGGTGTTCTACAATCAGCTATATCAGGCTTCTGACCATCTGTCAGGAAGAAACATTCAGTTTCAGGTACAAGTTGTGGTTTTTCTGAGAATGGAGTACATGACTGCACCTTGGTGCTGGCATGGCTGGTTGACTCTGTTTTGTTTTAGGTCTCAGTTAGCCACACAGAATCTGTTTTGTCTTTCTCTTTTGGAAATCCTCTTTCTTTCATTTTAATTTCATACTAGTGAGTAGGAAAGGAGAAGGGAAAGTTAAGGGCAGAGGTCTTTGTCTTTAATGAGATGTACACAACACTTCCACTTATATTCTCTGGGCCTGAACTGAGCCAAATGAGTAAACTTAATTTTCTGTAAAGATTGTTTTCCTTTAAAACTGTTAATGGCTGTTATGTAGGCATTTACCTAAAAATAGCAAGGAGCAGGGAGGATATAATAAGCATTTAAAAAATGTTCTGAAGTACAGCTTAAAAATGGGTGACATAAATGTGAGTTAATCAGAAAACATAGCAACTGTCAGGTATTGATAAGCCCCAATAATTTATAACACCTTTTCTGAAGACAGCCTTCACTGTCAAGTATGATTTGACTAAAGTTCACTTATCATCTTTTACGTACAACTTAGAAAAAGTGTGCATCCAAAACTGACATATTGATGAAGACTTGTTATAGAGATAGTTATCAACAAGACAGCTACCAAACAGGATTTGAGGTGGGACTAGAGGAAAGAGTTCAAGTTTCTTATTAGTATGACTGAAAAATATCTTGATTCCAGTGAAAGCAGATTTGGGAGAAAAGATAACGAGTTCAATTCACTCACTAAATTCAACAAACAATTCCTAAATCTCAGTGCCGAGTTGCTAGAAATAAAAGGTGAAAAAGCTACAATCTCTGGAAAGACAGTTGTGTAATTAATTGTGATGTTGGATAGTTATAATAAGTATATTCATGATATGGTGGCTATACAACATAGAAAGCAATAACCTATATTAAAGACAGCAATTGATATTGCAAGGAAGAGTATATGGTTAGTTTGAATCATGAAATATGAATTCCAACTTGTCTAGTAGACAATGAGAAAGCATTTCATCCAGAAGGAATTTTATGTGTTACATTGGAAAGATTATATGTATGAAATACTATTCATTCATTCAGAAAATATTTATTGCAAGTCTACTATGGGCTAGGAACTCTTTTAGTTCTCTGCAGATATGAGTAATATGTAAAAAAAAGTCTTTATCTTCACAGAGATTATATATAGTGAGAGAGAAACAGAATAAACAACTAAACTAATAAAACAGTAGGTCAGATGAGAAGTGCTATGGAGAAAAAGAAAACATGAAAAGAAGAGAGAGAGCATTGCATGCTGCGTGGGGGAGAAGAAAATGATGGTATTTTTAAGTAAGATGTTTGGATGGCATAAGTCTAACTGATACAGTGATGTTAGAGCAGCCACCTGAAGGAAGGAAGGAAGTCATACAGTTACAGGGTGTGTGTGTGCGCACGCACGCACATGTGTGATGAGGGGGGTTCCTGAGAAGAAATAACTGTAAGTACAAAGTCTCTGAGGGAGGAATGGTTTCTAGTATATTCAAGGAATAATAAAAACAGTGTCGCTGAAGTGGGATGAACAAGGATGAGAATGAAAACAATGAGTAAAGCAGGCCAGCAGGAATCATATCATGTAGGGCCTTATAGGTTATTGTTCAAACTTTCCCTTTTACTCTGAATGAAATAGGAAGCTATTGTACCATAAGAGTGACATAGTTTAGTTTGGGTTGAAAAGGATCCTCCTGGCTGTTGTGATGAGAATATATGGCAGACATGCAGGGTGGAAGCAAAGAATCCAGTTAGGAGGTTACTAGAACAATCCAATATGGCCTGGCTGATAAACTGCACATTGAGATGCATAAAAAGAAGTGGTGGGAGATGAGCTTAGAAAGGTAGGTTAAGGACAAATAACCATGGCTCTTGCATGCCACACAAATGATTTAGATTTTTGTCTTGTACAATGTGGAACTATGCAAGGATTTAAAGGAAATAATTTGATCAGCTGGCATCAGACACAAATTAATCCAAGTTCTGGCCTATTATCGCTGCTCTCAGTATCTCTGTTTCTCTCTCTGTATGAGCCTCATTTCCTCATATCTACTTTCTTCATTCACCAAGAAACATAGCTGCCGACAGACCCTGGTCTCACATCTCACACTTTTAAAATTAAAGTAACTGACCTCCGTCTCTTCCAAATTCAAAAGAAATCACAGGGTTATGAATCTGCTTGGTTTGGCACCAAGGAGCAGCGGCTTGTAGTGGGAAACCTCTACTAAAAGCACATGTTAGAAGTTCTGCTTTTTCCTAGGATGTAGTTAGCTGGAAGAAATGTCACACCTACCCCCAACAATGAGAAAAAGCTAGATAAACTACAAAGTATAACTTTTAAAAAAATCCTTTGGAGATCTGAATGACAGGAAACTGAGTAGCCTGAAATCCGAGGAGGAATATGCACTTTTAAGAAGAGAGGGGATGCACAGATGGTCTCACCTTGGCCAGAGTATTGGAAGAACTGTGCCAGCTGCCATATAAGTGGTTAAAAGAAATCAGCTAAACTGTTAATAAATTTCTAAAGGCTGAATATAGGTTAGAGTCAAAATATAGAACCCTTGGGAGTCCTGACGCAAAGGGATTTTGCACATACTAGCAGACTCTTTACCATGAGTTACACTAGGTTTTCAGGGGAAAAATTGGGAGCAGGGCCGGAGACTAGAGAAAGTCCCCCTCAGTATTGTAGCCAATGGGAAAAGATCATCTGCTGCTGCAGGAAAGGAACAAAACCCCACTCCCAGCCCAGAAACTTCTCTTGAACAGAACAAAAGGTTTAAGCCAGAGAGAGGAGAAGAAGGAGGAGGAGGAGGAGAAAGAGGAGAAGGAAGAGAGAAGAGAAAGATCAGAGCAGAATAAATCCTTGAAAAGACAGTGGCTGAAATTTCTCCCAAATAATGAAAGACATTAAACCATATACCTGAAAAGTTGAGCACTTCTAGCAGAATAAATATGATCACACACCTGTGCACATATGCACACACACACACTCCTATTTAGGCACATCATATTCAAACTGCTGAAAACAAGACATAGAAAGGAAATTATGAAGACCGATAGAGTAAAAATGACACAACATACAGAGAAAGAGAGAAGAATTACATCAGACTTCCTGTCAGAAAATGCAAGCTGAAAGGACAATGGAGTGACATTTTTTAAAGTACTGAAAGACTAAAAAAGGTCAACCTGGAATCCTATGCTTAGTGAAAATTTCTTTCAAAATAAAAGCTAAATAAAGAATCAAATGTCAGAGATTGTCATCCTGGATTAAAAAGCAAGATCCAGGTAGTTACTGTCTACAAAGCAGTTTAGTTTCAGACACAAGTAGGTTGAAAATACAAGGATGGAAAAATATTTACTATGTAAACAATAACTGTAAGAGAGCTTGAGTAGCCATTAATATCAGATAAAATAGACTTTAATACAGGAATATTACTGGAGACAAAGATGAGTGTTTAATAACGATAAAAGGTCAATATATCACAAAGATATAATAGTCATAAATGTATACAAACCTTATAAAAGAGCAAAAAAAAGCACAAAAAAACTTATGTAATTTAAAGGAAAAAAAACAAATCAACAATTACAGTTGGTGATTTTAATACTCACTTCTCAGTAATTAATAGCATGACTAAACAGAAAATTAGTAAGAATATAGAAGAAATATACTTGATAGAACTCTCCACCCTATGGTCCATAAAAGAAAAAAATATATAGACTTTAGATTTCATCAAAATTTAAAACCTTTGCCTTCAAAGATAGTCATAACTAAAAGGAAAAGACAAACCACAAACTGAGAGAAAATATTTGTTATGCATATATCTGATAAGTACTTGTTTCCAGAATATATGAAGAATTTTGTGACTTAATAATAAAAAGACAAACAGCTCAATAAAAATTGGACAAAATATGTGAATAGACGCCAAAGACAATAGAGGCATGCATAGCTTAACGCCAAGGACACATTCTGAGAAATGTATCACTAGATGATTTTGGCATGATGTGAACATCATAGAGTGTACTTACACAAATCTAGATGGTATAGCCTACTACACACCTAGGCTGTATGGTACTAATGTTATGGGACCACCATCGTATATGTGGTCCATCGTTGACCAAAACATCGTTATGTGGTGCATGACTTTATATAAACGGGGAATAAGCAAATGAAAAGATGCTCAAAATCATTATTCAATAGGGAAATACAAGTTAAGACATGATAACACTACGTGCTCACTAGAATGGCTGTCATCAAAAAGACAGGCAGTATTAGTGTCATTGAAGATACAGAGAAACTGGAATCCTCATACGTTGTTGGTTGGAAAGTGAAATGGTACACAACTTTAGAAAGAGTTTAATTTCTTACAAAGTTAAACATGCACCTATCATAGGACCTAAAAGTTTCACTCCTTGGTATTTACCTGAGAGGAATGAAAACATATGTCCATACAAAGACTTGTATGTGTATGTTCATAGCAGCTTTATTCTTATTAGACATAAACTGGAAACAATCTAAATGAACATAACTGGTGAATGACTCAATAAATTGTGATATATCCATACAATGACATACTACTCAGCGATAAAAATGAACCGACTACTGATAGATGCAACAATAGATAATCCTCAATAATATTATGCTAAGTGAAAAAAGCCAGAATTAAATGACTGCATATTTGTATGATACATTTATATGAAATTTCTTAGAAAAGGCAAAGTTGTTGATGCAGAATGCAAAATAGTGGTTTACTGGGTGTAGGGGTGGGAGGAGAGGATTGACTGCAATTGGTCATATGAGGGAATGTTTTGGACAATGGAAGTGTTCTAAAACTAGATTGTGGTTATGGTTGATGACTACGTAAAGTTACTAACATTTATTGAACTGTACATTTAAGATGGATTTTATAGCATGTTAACTGTACCTCAAGAAAGCTATTAAAGAAAAAGAAAGAAAGAAAAGCCTCTTGGTGAGGACTTATCTAATTTTACCTAACATCATTTTCTTGTCTTCTCTCTGACTTGGATGAGGTATACTCTTAGACCCATTTTTGTGTTGGAGAAGGTTGTGGAAGGGGTCAGCCATTCTCTCCCTCTACATCTCTCCCTTCTTTAATCAAAAGGGCAGATCAAAGTAAAACAAGCTAAAAATAAGGACTGATCCAAGCACTAAATTTAGAAAGTACAGTCTTTGACCAGCATATACTCAGTCATCATATATAGATATAGCCTCTATATCTGTATTTCTTAATATGGAACAAATAATGATGACCTTGAGAAGTTAACCATCAATGAGAAAGTCAGGAAGTTAAATAGCTGCTCTTAAACAAAATAGGAAAACAGACTCAGTTTTTTTCCGGAAATGTATGCCCATATATACCCATAACGTGGGTAGAAATCAAATAGGTTTATAAGTTAAGTCACAGTTAGTGACAAATTAAATTAATTCTCATAGTTCTTGTCTTTATTTGTCCGGAGTTAACAGTAGGTATATTCAGAATGAGTCCAAGAACAGACTAAAATTCTATCATGTGAAAAACGTTTCTATCACGTGCTTAACGTATTTACCTCTATACAAGTGAGAGGGCACACAGTGTGAAAATGTGAGATGAGATTGATAATCAAAAGGCAATCCAGCTAGTATACAGAACAGGCTTATATAAGGGAATAACAGAAGGGTGGGCTATAAAAGTTTTGGAGCCAGATAATAGACAGCTTTGAGTTCTAGGGTTTCATTTAGGAGCTATAGCCTATTTTTAAGAGGGAAGTTACAAAATGAAAGCAATATTTTATGATAAATAGTGTTGTGTAAGAGAACTTAATAGGGTGGAAAAGGGAAGAATGAAGCATTAGGATATTATTTTTATTACAATACACCAAGCATGAAGCAGTAACTAGGAAATTGGCATTGGTGATTAAAAAAAAGAGCATTAAACACATTTATCAGTTTTGAGAATTTCCTGTGTACCAAGCACTATGTTTAAGTTTTACATTCATTATTTTATTTTATCTTCTCAGAAGTCCCATTAGGAAAATAATAAGTCCAGGACACTTAGTGTGTTGATTTGGAATCTGTGGCTTAGATAAGTGAAGAATTTTCTCAGTGTTCTTCAGTTGGAAAATGGTAGAATAAGGGTACAAACGGAAGGCTTTCTTCCTAACCATATAACAAGAGCAAGAGATATTTGATAATGTATATTGGACTGAGGAAACCCACTTTAGAAATTCTAGTAAGGATTATTTGTTGACTCTAGAATTTAGGTTGCTAATTAGGGAATCAGGAGAAACCACGTTGACAACAGTGGACCCAGGTAGCAGAATAAGAATGCTGAAGTGCTGTTTAACTGTATTAAAGTACTGACATCAATATTGTTTGACAGGAGTATAGAGTGTGTTCAGTGTAACTGTGAAACCCATCCCGTGTTAATTATTTATTTCCATTTATTTTTGTATGTAATGTACAAAATTATACTAAGATGAATCGAATGCCTAGAAATGATTTTCTAACATGGAGGCATGGATCAGGCTTTAGTTTCCATTACATCAATAATAAAGCCTTTAATTAATGAGAATATCATGTTGAGATGAACCTTGCAGACAGGGCTGAGATCTCAAAGCACTGAACCATTCAGTTTCCTTTAAACCAAGTTAGAATCTTGAATTGGCATTCGATAAGCTTTAAACCTTGAGGATATTTAAAGTTTTATCAACCTTTGGCATAGCATTAGTTGAAACAAAGCAAACTAATGATAATTCTTCATCAACAATTATCTCAAATATCAAATGTTAAAATATTCTTTTATAATTATACTAATGGGAAGGTCTGTATAATAAAAGAATACTTTAAAATATAAATTAAAATTACGCCCATATATTTTACTTCTTAAAAGTGATTATTCTATCAGTATAAGTCTGTGGTTTTTAAGGAACTACTGATTAATTCTCAGTTTAGTGGATTTAGAGGCATACAGAAAATGTACATCCCAGGAACTCATCAATCAACTCAGTCACATGATCAGGAGACTCTCATTTAATTAATAATCCCACTTCATATTCATATAGAATTTTATAAATCTCATATCTTTAAATTTGGCAGACATCCTTTATCTGCAACAAAGAAAACAATCAGAATTGAGAATAAGATTTAATGTGTGATGCTTTAATATATGACATCAAAGATACCCATCACTTTTTTTCAGAAAAAGGGAAATGTGATTACCAAGCTTAAGTATGCTGTATATTAAATGAAAATTCTGATCATAAAGAAAGGTGCTATCTACTCAAAAGTATAATTTCTGTACTTTGAAAATCATCTCAGCAAGAATTATCTTCCCCTATCAAATTGTAGCACTTGTCAAAATCAGCTGTAAAGCATCTCAAGTGCTCTTCTGAATCAACAAAACAGATGTATAGCGATGCGTGGGTGCAAAGAGAGGGGAATAACAGTGAAAAAGATGCCCATCAGTGCCCTTAATCTCTTAACCCACACTTAACACAGTAGACACGGCAGGTCTTTGGGACACTACTCACAAGAGGGAAATAGAAAGCTGATTCTTAATAATATGTAAAAATATGTTAAAATTATTTTCTTTTTCTTTGCAGCTAGACTTTTATCCTTTCTTTATATTCCTAAATAGACTATAGACATGTAGCATGGCAAGTTTCTTTTGGTCTACTAATAATTATAAGAAATTTTCTTATGATGCAATTTGAGAAATTAGAAGGTAAAGCTGTAAAAGACAAAAAGAGAGTAATTATTTTATCACAGGTAAAATGTTACTTCAAAATCTTTCTCTACCTTACTCATCAGCAGCCCTTCCTTGTCGCTTGACAGTGTTTTATAGCATAGAAGGACCAGACGCTCTGGAGTCAGACAATGAGGCTTAAATTCTAGCCTTGCCGTCTACTATGTGAGTTTGGGCAAGTTAGTTAACTTCTCTGTGCCTCATATGTAACCCTAACCCTAACCTGAACCTCATCAGGTATGTACTGAGGATTCCAAGAAATGCCTCCTGGCAAGGCACTGAAAATACTGCCTGATACTTAGCACTCAAGTGTGACTCTTAGATTTTTATCCCTTGTTCTTAATCTCATTAATATTCAGATGCTCTAGTTGTCTCTTTGTCAAATGATAGCGACCAAATAATACTTAATAATGTGCCCTAGTGTACTGTAAGAAACTACTAAAAACCTGAGTCTTAGAAATTATGTTTATAATTTATGTGCATATTTTAATGGCTAACAATGAAAATGATCTTATTAGGCTAGCTAAATCTAGATATTCACATTTTTTTAAAAAAAGAATGTCATCCAAGTACAGGACAAACATTGTTGGTTGATATAGACATAAGTCATATGGCTGATGTTACAATTTTTGTGGTCTCATCTTATGTACACTTAACTTCCATGTTGACTTGAGAACCTAACTGCTATGTAAGATGCATTGTCATGAGACCAATATCTAGTGGAATTAGAGTGGAAAGGTTTTCTTGGGGCCACTACAGACAACACCAACTTTGAAAGATGAGAACAGTAGCTGGATTCTTTCTACCTTCCATTCCCTTTCTTTGAGGATTTTGGTGAGGAGGAGATGAGAACAGAGTGGGACATATATCCATAGCTCCAGTTATGAAGGCACCACTCAGATAGTAGTTTTTGAAAAATTTGCAACTTCGAAGCAAGGAAGCAAACACAAGACATTATCTGAGGAAACATATCCCATTGCTGTTATATATGACATCCTTCTCTCTGCCTTATAAAATCCTGCTCAACATTTAAAAATAAATATCTACTATATGAATAAATGATCACGTTTTCTGATTTTCTTACCATCCCTAAAATGGAGTATCTCTAATAAATGATGTTATGGACTAAACATTTGTGTCCCCCCCAAATTCATATGTTGGAGTCCTAACGTCCCAGTGTGGCTGTATTTGGAGTAAGGAAGTAATCAAGGTTAAAGGAGAGTCATAAGAATGGATCCTGATCCAATAGGATTAGTGTCCTTCTAAGAAGAGACACTAGAGTGTGTTCTCTCTCTCTCTCTGTCTCTCTCTCCTTCTCTGAGAAGGCATGTGGGAAAGGCACTGTGAGCATATAGTGAGAAGGTGGCCATCTGCAACCCCAGGTGAGAGGTTTCACCACACACCGACCTTGCTGGTACCTTGATCTTGGACTTTCAGTCTCCAGAATTATGAGAAAATAAATTTCTGTTCTTTAAGCCATCCAGTTTATGGTATTTTATTAAGGCAGCGCAAGCAGATTAACACAAACTATTACATGTAACCTTGGTTGCTTTTATGGTAATTATCAAAGTCTTCTCTCTGATAAGCATCTTGAGACTGCCTCCTTGTTTGTTTCAGCACTAGGGTTGGCCAGTGACTTGCTGAATAAATATTTACTGAATAAATAGATGAATGAATGAAGCTTCTTTATTAATTGAACTTATACAACCACTACTAAAAAAATTCACTGGACTATGTTTTGATAGAACTTTTCACATTTAACAGAATTCTTAGATACCATTAAGTTTATCAGTAACAGGTAAAAAATGACACTAAAACCTGACAGCAAATGATATAAACAGATATATCACAAAAATATACAAAGGGATAGTGAGAATAATAAATCTTTTGATTTCAATAGAACAAAAAATACAAATTGTAATAAGATACTCTGTAAATTAGCAATTTTGAAAAGACTGTTACTCAATACTTGCTGAGAGATTATAATTTCCTACAAATTTTAGAAAATGACCTAGCAATATACATTTAGGTGATTAGTTATTTATACCAGTTTGCCTAGTATTTCCAATTCTAGATTCTATCCTAAGAAAATAATCTTAAAAACAGAAAATTTTGTGCTCAAAAATTGTGTGCTCAAATATTTGCTTTCTACCGAATTTACGTAATTTTAGAAAAGAGCATCACAAAAACTTGTACTTAAAATGTGCGTAACTGTCACTCATTTTAATTATAGAAGTCAAATACAGTTTGTCCTGAGATCTTATCCTCTTAAATCAGTCATATTTTGAGGTACTCTTTTCCTTCTCTTGAGTCATATATATTCTTGGAAGTCTAAGCTGCCTAGAAGACTTGAGAAAAGCCCCCTAGTGTTTATTCACTATAGTCACTGCTGAGATGGTCATTGACCTATCCATGCAGTCTATTTCAAAGCCATCACTGGTGTTTCTTATGCGCTTTGACTTTCAGAAACTTTCTTACTATTTCCAAGTCCTCAGCAATCATAGCTCAGTCTTCAAGCATTCATGAGTTTCCCATATCCATGGTCCTTCAAATTGTTAGGGCATTCCTAGGAAACAAGAAGCAGGCCACAGATTTCTACTACTTCTACAACCCAACATTACTCTTCTCAGTTTCCCAACTGTCTCTGGAATTGGACCATCTTAGAGTCTTTCCAAACTTGTAGTCCTCCCTCCAGAAATCTGTCCAGCTTTTATATTCTGGAGGAAAAAATTATCTATCTATCATCTATCTATCTATCTATCTATCTATCTATCTATCGTCATCTATCTATGTCATCTATCTATGTCATCTATCTATATCTGTCTGTCTGTCTGTCTATCTATCTATCTATCTATCTATCTATCTATCTAATCCCCCTTGTGCTTGCATGATAGCCTTATAGGAAAATAAGACATTTATTCAGTAATTAGAGGTAAAAAGTCAGCAAGTGGAAATTGGTTAACAATGACGACTCCAGGATTTCAATATGGGTGTGGCTTAGGAATAGCTTCCTTCTCATTACGTTGGGTAACATGCATACTCTTTTACTTAGACCACATATTTATTTCACTTAGATTGTATATTTTTGGAGGGGACTTGAGACTGATTGAGAGTAAAAGTGTCCCTTTGTGAGTCAGCTCAATCCATTCCTTAGTTCCTCCACTGCTGGTACGATCATAGAACTTAAGGAATCTGGTTGGATAAGATATCCCCAGGCATGGTGCTGATAGGGAAGAGGTCTTAAAGAACTTGGAAATTGTACAAAGAGAGGAAATTTTAACAATCTCATCTCCATCTCCCACTACTCTGGACATATAGTTAATACATTTTTAAGTTTATTTTGCATCTGATATATTACATTTTAAAATTAATATATCTACATTCAGTTATTTTTAGATAAAATGACTTACAAATACATGCAATATTTCTATTGTCTTACCTACCCAGAAAATCAAGTATGAAGTCAATAATATATTCTCTTGGACTGGTAGTTTCTAAGTCTACTTGCCTTTATTTGAATATTTAATGAAATATAAACACCTGTTCTGTATAAACTAAAGTAAAATCATTGAAATAGGAAATATAGACTTTATCACTGATAGATCAATGAGAGAGCTGAAGAAGCACTAGTAGGAATAGAAAGGGACATTTCTGAATTACCTAATTTTTAAGGGTAGATGTTAATTGCTTTATTTGTAATTATATTGAACTCAGGTATTGATAAATTCCTTTATAAATAACTCTAATATATGAATGTGTATACATGCTAAGATATAGCTCTCTATAGCTTGTAATTTTTATATATCAGAGTAGATCTACCAAGAGAAGTTTGGAAAAAAGTGATCAGTATGATCAGTATGTCTCAATAAGTGTCAGTCAGTGTAGGCTTGGGAATAAAAAGATGAGCTTCCTTATGCATAATAGTTGAAAATCATAAAACTCGTTGCAAGAACTAAATAGGAGTAATGAACCACATCTGGTAGGAGAAGGTAAGTAATATCGATGTACTGTGCAAGTATATTGATATAACACTTTCATCTATATTATAATCTTATATCATTATTCCTAAGGAGTACTTTTAGTGAGGCTTCTGAGAGTTTGTGCTCATTTTTTTAATGATTAAAAATAACATGGATATAACACGGGTATAATTGGATAACAGAATGGATTAAACTCAGTGGGGATACAAACAAAGATGAATTTAATTGTCTTCAATAGGTGCCTTTGACCATGCTATCAAACTCCCTGTCTGTGCTAAAGGGTCCTACCTTGAACAGACATCATGGATTTCTCATCGCTGTAAGAACAGTCTTACCTTGGCAATTAAGCCTCAATGTCACCTCTAAATAGGTTCAGCTCAATCAAATGTAAAAAATTCAATCTTACATACAACTCAAATCTTCTCCTGTTCTCAGGACTCAAGTCTGACTCATTGACTGGGTCACAAAGAAAGGAAGCATGGTCTTTTACTTAACTCACATTGTTTCCTATCTCCATACACTCATCCCAATCTTCTGAGTCTTCCAAAGTTAAGGTAGGAGAAGAGGTCATGTGAGGAATGGTGTGAAAAGAAAAAAATAATTGCTTAGTTGGTACTGCTCTTGTTCTTTGTAGCTCTCAGTGCCCTCTGAGTGTGTCACATGCTCAAAATCTGTTTTTTCCATGGGACACAGATGGGCTTTCTGTTCCTATGGAAATTCTATACTGCAGAGTTCTCCAGGTGATACCTCAGCTCTTGCCCAATGTGTTCATCTCACTACTTCTTACTGTTAGTGTCCCCCTCCCGTGGCATGGAGCCCTCTTAGTCAGGCACCCATCAAGATGGCTTAAACTTATCACTTTTTGCCATGTCCTCTTGTTTCGTAGGAAACTAGTGCATACTTATGGTACCACACCCAGAGAGAGTGGGCTGACTCTTGTTGCCCTCTCTGTAGTAGAATTCCTGCCTGGAGAAGACTCTAGAATAGAGCTCCCAAATTTCAAAGGATACAAGTTGAAGCTCCTAAGACATAAGACTCCACTCAAGTGGCAGCATGGGTGGGCTGTGAACTACTGCAGCTCAGCAGGCATCCAGCCAGGATTAGCAACGCCAGTTTCCCCTTCTTGCTATCATCCTTAATTTCTAAGTGTTTCTTTTTGGAGCATGACAGTCACTTAAAAGAATGACATCCCAGTCTTTCCCTTAGATATGGGATGGGGTAGAAAATATCCTAGAATGCTACACTTTCTGCTCACTTTGCTCTTCAACAAAACTGTCACTTCCGTTTTGTAGGCTGGATGGAATGGTGGGGATGACGGCAGAAAGACCAATTTGACTATGTCATAGAAAACTCAAGAGTGGGGTGTCTGACAGTTTTTTGGCTGTTATATTTAGAATATGGAAATAATTACTACTTGTTGTCCTCAGTATGGGGCTTTAGCCAAAATTCCAAGACACAGAAAAGGTCCTATGCAACATATTATGACACATGGTCTTTGAAAGTTTCAGAGACACACAAAGAAGAAAATTAAAATCACCTCTCATTTCTTCACTGCTAAAGTGTTTGTGTCAATGCTTATTACCTTTTTTAGCTATGCATAAAATGTATGTAAATATATATGGTCAGAATAATATTTTATAGATCCTTTTAATCCTTGCTTTTCTACTTAAATATATTCAAATATAATTCATTGTTCTCATGAAGCATAATTTTCAGTGGTGCATAGTTTGCATTATTTTATAAAATTTGCAAGCACAATAACACTTGGATTGTTTCCAGTGTTTCCTTATGTATGTAATACTTTGATGAACATCTTTGCTCATTAATTAATTCAGCAAATATATTTTAAATGCCACTATGTGCCAGGCAGACATCACGGACATATACCTGGGATACATCAGGGAGCAAGACAAATGCAGCATGACTTTGTGAGAACAAAGGGGCAAGAGGAAACTTTTGGGGTGATGTATATGTTCACCCTCTTGATTGTGGTGATGGTTTCGTGGGTGTGTATGCATGTCAAAACTTTAAAAATGTTATACTTTTAGTATGTGTAATTTATTGTATTTCATTTATACCTCTATAAAGCTGTTAAATAAAAAGCAAAAAAAAAATAAATCTCATGGGAGAAAATAATTTTTCTAAGTATATTTAAACATCATGAGCATGTAGAAGTCATAATGCAGGGTGTTATGGGAGCATATAAAAGGAGCCTCTAACTTAGTTTTGGAGAGGATACCAGAGAATACTTCCCTGACATTTGAGATGAGAATGGAGCATGAATGGGGATCAGTTAGGCAATAAGATGGGAATAACAAGTGGATTGTGGGGAAAGAATTCCAGACAAAAGGGAGAGAAAGTTCTGTGATCCTGAACTGTGAAAGAAAACCATGAAAAGTTTAACAATCTAAAAGAAGGGGACATGACTGTGGTTGGAGAGAAAGGAATGGAATAGTGAGAAATGAAAGTAGAGAATCAGACACCAAAATCTAAAGGAAGAGTTCTCAAATCATATTATATCCTAAGGGCATAGAATGTTAAGCAAGTGAGTAACAATACATTATTTGTGTGTGTATGTACGTGTGTGTGTTTAAATATCACAGTGGCTATGTGGAGAATGGCTTGTGTATGTGAGAGTTGAATATGATTGAATTAATGCTACTAAATTGCATACTACGTGAGGGGCTTATGCCACTAGACTATTACATTAGTTTTGTCATGTTCCAGACTGTGACTTGAACTAGACTAAGGTCATTGATATTGGCCACAATAGGCATTTAGAAGGCAGACTTGATCAGACTTAGTGATTGATTGAATATGGTAGGGGAGGAAGGAAGATAAGTCTAATATGACTCCCAAGTTTTAGATTAGAAAAGATGTGTAGTTGGTGGGTACCTTTTTCTGAGATTAACACTGGAAATAAAGCAAACTTGAGGGAAAGAAATTAGTTTAGTTGTGGACACTAAGTTTGAGATGTCTGTGTGATAAATCAAGTAGAGTGCTCAAGTGAGCAGGTGTATATACTTGGAACCAAGCAGAGATGGGACAGAGATTTTGCTTTCAAGAGATATCAGAGTAGATATGATTGCTTAGGGGGTGAGAATGTTGTGGTTTTAGACTGAGTCTTGAGAAACTCTAACATTTACTATTTTACTAAAAAGGAAGGAGTAAGCAAAGGAATCTTAGAAGAATAAGCCAAAGATCTAGTAAGAAAACCAATGGTATCTAACGAGGTTGCTACTGACAAGTCAAATAGGAGGAAGACTAGGAATTGGTGTATGGGGCTGTATTATTTTCTCATTACTGCTGTAACAAATTACCACAATCTTGGTGGCTTAAAGCAACACAAATTTATTCTCTTACAGTTCCAGAGACCAGAAGTCCAAAATCAATTTCACTGGGTTAAAGTGAAGGTGTCAGTGGGTCTGATTGCTTCTGAAGGTTCTAGGGGAGAATTTGTTTCCTTGCCTTTTCTAACATCTAGAGACTGGCTACATTTCTTGGCTCATGATATTTCTTCAAATCACCCTAATCTCTTGCTTATATCATCCTATCTCCTTTTACTCTCCCTCTGTCTTCCTTTACAAGGATACTTGTGATTACACCATTCAACCCATCTGGATAATCCAGGCTACTCTCCTAATCTTAAAATAGTTTATTTAATCACATTTGCAAAGTCCCTTTTGCCGTATAGGGTAACATATTCACAGAGTCCCAGGATTAGGACATGAACATCTTGGGGGGGGGTATTTTTCAGCCTAGCACAGAGGTTATTGTAGAAATATTAAATAATGTATTTCAAGTTAAAGAAAGTTGAAGAGTGAGGGGTGAGAACAATGGAGAATAAATAATTTTGTAAGAATTTTGTGGTAAGTGGGGAAGAGAGAGAGAAATTGGAGGACAGAAGATAAATGGGTCTGGGGAAGGGTTTTAATTATAGTGAGAAATGTTGAACATGTTTAAATGCGGATGGGAAAAATCTAAAGGGCAGCATCAGGGGCCCGCCCGGTGGCATAAGTGGTTAAGTGCGCGCGCTCCGCTGTGTCGGCCTGGGGTTGGCCAGTTCGGATCCCGGGCGCGCACGGAGGCACTGCTTGTCAAGTCATGCTGTGGCGGCATCTCGTATAAAGTAGAGAAAGATGGGCATGGATGTTAGCCCAGGGCCAGTCTTCCTCAGCAAAAAGAGGAGGATTGGCAGATGTTAGTTCAGGGCTGACCTTCGTCACAAAAAAAATAAATAAATAAAATAAAGGGCAGCAGCAGGTGAAGATAGAGGAAAGAGAAGAGGTAACAGGTGTTCAAGTTTTCTGAGAATGCAAAGGGTGGCAATGAGGAGCCAGGAAGGACTCCATCTCCATTTACTCAGAACATTCTAGAAAAGATTTGAAGATGAAATACTATAACTGTGAAGACAATTTCTTTCCTTTTTTTTTCAATTTATTCTTGATTCATTTTTAAAAGACATTACAGAGCTATTTCTTTACTTTATGACTTGTTTTTTATTAAAATTATTACGCTGTTTTCTTTTTCTATCTCTCTCTCAAAGAAAATATTACAAATCCCAAACTACGTTTCCTAGAAATCTAAAATGAACAGCAAAATTGCTGCTGAAGAATGCTGTAGTTTTGTAGATCTGCATGATTGCTTTCCTTCATATTTTGAATTGCAATTTTTTTCTAACTTTGCATTGGTTTGAATTTTCTGTCAGATTTTACTAAACGGTACTATCCAGTGAACTACGCTGAATGCATTATTCTTCCCAAAGGTTTACCCTTAACATTTCACATCACTATTTTTTCTCCCTCTTTTCCCATTGTCATTTCTGTACATCCCGTATACAACAGATCATGGCTTCCACTGGGAGCTCCAGGTAGAGCATCCGAGGTTTCTTATAATTGGTGTCTGCTATGCCTGCTCACTGAACATTATGTAAATTATGGCAGGGACCAAGAACCCAGAGGTGTGTGTGTGTGAATGTGTATGAATGGATGAATGTGTGAACGTGTGTGAGTGAATGGGAGTGTGTGAATGATCTCTGTGGGTATGTTGATGCGGAGGGGGATAACTGAAAGATTTTAGTAACAATTTTCAAATCAGGATCTTCCTTACTAAGTTTAGTGTAGTATAGTAAATAATAATAGTAATAATAAGTTTAGTGTAGTAGAGTTTCTAATACAATTTTACACATTTATTGGGTATTTATTGTTTAAAAGACACAGTGTCAGCAGATGCTAAGGAAGATAGTTCTGTTATTGAGAAGTAAAAAGTCTACCAGGAGAGTAGTGGAAAAAAGAAAGGGGAAAAGCTAGGTAATTAGAAATATAAGGAAATGTGATAGCGGCCTAGGACCTACTCTAGATTGGATGGTCTGGCACAGCATCTCTGAGGAGGTTGCTTTTTAAGCTAAGCCCTGGATGTCAGAGGTATCCAAACAGGATGCTGAACAGAAGGTTAGATGCCATTAATGATATTAGACAATATTATGGAGTTTCAGAGAAGATAGCAATCTAATTTGCTTGTGGGGTCCAGAAAGTTTTCAGATAAGATAGGGCATTTCAAAAAGGTAGGACACAGGCAAGAAGGAACAGAGGGAGAAGAGGTACATGGAGCTGTGGGAATAAGCTAAGTGATGATGCCCAGGTAGAGGAACAAAGGAGCAAGTCCAGGAAACAGAAAGTAGCCCATCTTGGTTGAAGCTGAGGGTAGAATTTTGTGAAATAAAGTGGAAAAGGTGTTTGAGATCATATTGTGTAGGGTCTTAAATGGCTGTGTGGAGAATCTGTATTTAGAAGTTCAAACTGTAGCAGCATTAAAAGTAAAGAACAAAAGAATGACAATTGAAATTATAATAATAATGAGAGGTGCCATTTGTTGAAAAGTTCCTGTGTGCTATTTTATATATATTATCTCTTTTTATATATTCCTTAGAAAACTGTAAAAGTATATTATTACAGATGAGATAATCTGATGCTCAGCTATGGTAAGTAATCTGTCTGTAAGTCACAACACTAGCAAGGATTTGAACTGAGGTCAGAGAAACGCCTCGAATCAGGGAGGCCAGTTAAGAATCTGGTATGATGACTGAGGTGTATGGAGTAAGAGGACATAGATTAGAGTAGAGGCCAAGGGTCCAGAAAAGAGAAGATGGGATCAGAGACATTTTGAATGCAAAGTCTACAAGATTTAGGACCACCTTTGATATGGAAAAAGAGAAAGGAATGAATATTTTAGATTATATCTTCCAAGGATGAAATGTGCCATGGTTATTATTTTTAATTTTAGAATTTTTATATTTATTCTAATTGCTTTTAGCTTTATAAAAGAAATATATACTCAATATATGAAATTTTAAAAATGCATAGTAGTAGGAGAGAGGGAAAACTTTCCTAATGTCCTAACATCCCTTGATAGTCATTGTTAATGCTTTGGTACATTCGTGAACTTTCAAGAATATATGCATAGATGTTTGAAGGATTCTTTTAAAAACATTTTATCATGGTTATCATTATACTATATGTAGAATTTTATAACCTAATTTTTATATTTTCTGTTGAATTATCATTGCTTTCTCATGTTATTGTGTAAACTTCGAAAACATTTTACTGCTTACATAATATTCCATTACCTGGGTTTTCATTACCTTATTTAATCACTTACTGTTTCCATTAGGTTGTTTCTAGGATATTTTTAAGGATAGCTTTGTGTGTAGTTCTTTTTGTGTGTGTGTGTGAGGAAGATTTGCCCTGAGCTAACATCTGTGCTCATCTTCCTCCACTTTATATGGGATGTCACGACAGCATGGCCTGACAAGTGGTGCGTCGGTGTGCCCCCAGGATCCGAACCTACGAACCCCGGGCAGCCAAAGTGCACTGCGCGCATTTAACAGCTTGCACCACCGGGAACCCCCTTGTGTAGATTTTTTTTTTTTTTGCAGTCAAGATTATATTTAGTTAGAATGGATTCTCAGAAATGGAATTACAAAATCAAAGAATATGGCCTTTAGAAAATGCATGAAACATACTGCCAAAACGTTTTTCAAAGGGTTTTGCCAACTTAAATTCATGTCAATAATGTTTGAGAAGCACATTTCACTACACTTTCCAAAGCAGCGAATATTATATTTGTAACAAGATATTAAAAGGGGAAATTTAGGCCACTTCTTTAAAATAATAAATGCCAGTGAGATATAAGTCAGATCACTGCAGGATTTGCAAAAAATAGGTTGTCAAGACCTGGTCAGATGACTCTTACCACATTGAAATTTAAAAAGAAAAAGTTAAGGAGGTAGAGAGAAAATTGTTATAAGGATTTTGATTTTGGGAGGGAGCTGCTAGTTTGCTGTGCATTGGACGCATTTTCCAGGTGAGGTGGGGCTGAGGTACCTTCTCCTCCTTCACGTAGAAGCTTATGAAATAAGCTTCTACAGTACAAATGAGAAACCCCGGCTTGTGTCCCATTCTGTTGGAGGATTAAGTGAACTAGAGTCTGATTCCTCCCTGAGAAATCTCAAGTTTGAGAAGTTGGCTGAGTATTGAAGAAGAGGTGGATCCATTTTCTGAATTTGTTTTGGGAACTAGACAAGAGTCACGTGGGAGAGTGAGACGAGGTTGTTTTAGGCCAGAATCCCTGGGCACGTGTACAGACTTCGTCAGAGACAACCTGGAGGCAAGGTTATATTCTCGGGCCAGTGGAAGGAGGAAGCCCTCAGACACAGAGAGATGTATTTCTGCAGGCCAAGGTCTTACAGGAGAGAGCAGCTCAGCCTGGACACAGGTCTTTAAAACATCCAAAAGGGCTGCCAGGAGAAAGGTCAAGCTTTAATCATTTGCCATCACCAGAGATTATTTTTGGTAACTTCTTGCCTTTTTTCCTTCCAACCAACAATTTGGTGTCTTCCCTTTTCATCCAGGGGCACAACAAAAGCTCACTCCACTGGACAAATTTACAGGGACAGTGAGAGAGAAAACAAAGGGAAAGGCACGTCCTGCAACTTTGTTTTCATTTGTATCTCTTTGATAATTTGTGCAGTTTAAGATTTTTAACAGTTTGGTTAATCAGCCATATTTCTCTTTTAAAGTATCAAAAAGTCTAATTATTATTTTCAATAGTAGTCTACTCAATTAAAAAAAAAAATGAATATAGCCCTTATGAATGAGTTGGATTACACAGGAAATAAACATGACCACCTATTCTCGAACATCCTTCTTGCAATAAACAAAATTTACAATAAACATAAATTTGAATGGTAAATCCTTGTCTGTATTCTCATCTAAAATACCAAAAATATTATTATTTTTTACACTTTCTTTTTTCTGACCATGTAGTTTCTGTATGTATAATAAAGTTAAATTTCATTCTAGGTATAGCAAAAATAAGAAATTGCTACTTAGAAGAGTGTGTGGCAGTGTAAGAGTCAGGTAGTACAGTGTAATGGAAAATGCACCAAGATTTAATAGCAGAAGAGCATTGTTCAGACCCAACTTTGCCTATTACTAATTATATGACATTGGAAGAATAATTTAACCTCAGAGTCTCGGGTTTCAAATATATGAAAACAGAGAGAGCTGTCATTTGGTGTAAAATGAGATGGAATATGTGAGGCAAAATGGCATTTTTGTCTCTTGTCCTCCCCCTCCTGCCCTCTCACCACACCCCTACCTCGCCCTCACTCCCGTTTGGAAGGGAGAGCGTCTCTGGTGAGATACAGACACAGAGAATTTGTTAGCATCATTGCATCAAAGCTATTTTAAAATAGGCAGTCAATATAAGCAAGAGAAAAATCTGTTGATGTTTCTTTCTGAAGCACCTTAATAGGATCTGCTGGGGAAATCTTTCAAATTTTAGAAATGTCGCCCAAACTTTATACATTAAAGCAAGAAACATAAACAGTGATTTCCTTAACTCGAACACACTCTTTCTGCTCTCCTCCACCTACCATATGGAAAGCAATGTGGAACTAATAATTATTTCTTCAGCAGTGCAAATTACCTTTACCCTTTATTCCCATACTATCTTAAACACAAGATTCCCTTTCATGTTATAGCCAGAAGGGTTAGCTTGTTAAAAACTTGTCGCACCGTTCTCCAAAGTGCCATTCAGGGATCCACTCACGCGACTCTCATTAATGACAAAGACCTATGTCTAAAGGAGTGTGCAAAACCCCAGAGAGTGTAAAGATTCAAAGTGTTATTGAGGCCAAACCATCTTATCTATAGGTGAGCCTTCCAGGTCATTGTAGATTCACCCCGGTGAAATAAAGTGTAGAATTTTCTATGTGCCTGGGCCTCCTGTGCAATCACTAAATGCAGGGCTTTAGATTACCTCCTCCATACTGAATACAAATTACCCAATAAAGCAAATAGAAGCTCTCCAAGGCTATATTATACATCATATAAATTGTTTAGCTCCATTCAAAAAACAAGTATTATGCCAGTATGGTAGTAAAGTTAAATATCTACATTTACAAAAATTAGAAGTAATTTCTTAAAATCAAATTGCAAATTAATTCCCTTTTCACATTTCTTTAAAAGCTATTTCATACAATTAAGAGTGCACTTCAAAAAGCCAAATATATGCCCACTTTCTTTATATAACTTTCATATATAAATAGCCTTTATTAATGTGGTTTTACAGAGGTGAGGATTTTAAAGAAAACATTTCTATTAACTTAGATATTGCAGAACTATGAGGGACTGCTTATTCAGACCCTTAATTAAAACGATACTTCCAGGTTTGAGGATTTTTATACTCTACTGGAGAACTGAACAAAAACCCTGTAATTTAGTTATGCAACATTACTCAGTTTAACTGGCACTTTATGTTCTCCCGTGTTCAAACACGAATGGGGAAGGAACATTCCTCAGCCATTGGAGGACACGGACTGTATTTTGTTAGGATAGTCATCTTGTTATGTCCCATTCAGCTCAGCCCCATTAAGCTTTTGGGCCTAGAATTGCTGCCTGCTGCCAGGATTAATATCTCAGTATTTTTTCCCCCTTAGTTTATGGTTACTTTTCAAGAATTAAATGATCATTCAGAAAGTTGGCTTCAGTTTATGAACTGTTAAACCTCTGGTAGATACGATACAGCAAAAGGGAAAGCATGAAATTTATTAGTAGCAACTTTTCTTTGCAGACATTTGCTGGTCCCGTTTGTTTTTTTTAGCCTAAACATCCATATTCCTTCCTAAGCCTTCCTCCGTGTGATTCCAGGTCTTATATCAATACGGACTGGGCTCCCCCAGGTAGTAAGGGATGCTTACCCAGTAACCATCAACATTTCCTCCTTTAATAGGGCAGTCTTCCACATATGTTAATTTTCTCTTTCTTCCATCACCATATTTATTCTACAAGTGAGGCAAAACACCATGTGCCATGGTAATAAATTCTAGATAAATGAACAAATGGAATGGAATGAAAAAGGGTTTTTTTTTGGTGCCCAAGATTCTCTATATGATTGTTGATAAAACATGTCAGATTGACAGCTCTGGAAATTAAAAGTCTGTAGTCTACAGAATGGATCAGCAATTGGTGGGAGCACGAGGCAGCATCATCAGCGACAAGTATTTGTTGAACTAGATTTTAAGTATCTCAGTTAGTTCAGACGTAAATCTCTGTAGTTATTCAGTTAACTCTTTACAATCAGAGTATTGTTGCATTAAATGGAAATTCGTATATGAGTGTATGTTTCAATTATCATAGATGCCCAAAGTGTTTACTTGATTTGCTTTATTGCTGGTCGCATACTTTGCCAGTTTCTAACTTCTAGTGGATTTAGGAAACTTGCTGTTGATATTTTCTCAGGAAACTACTTACTCTGGCAGTACTTGGTGGCATTGTTATTCACAAATACAAATAAATGCTAAAAAAAATCTTCTTTTATTAAATCTGCATCCTGAAATAAAGAGATTAAGAATGAAGCACACGGCATTTTTTCAATGGATAAATTCACCATGTGTTTATTATGTGTAAATAAGTGACATAGTTGAGATTCTTTTTCCCTCTTCTACAGAGTTTATACTGGGTTTCCTCTCTCTTTTTTAAAATTCAAATTTATGTGATTTAGGGCCTGCAAATTGGAGAAGAGTTTGAGAATATTTAAAACAGTAAAAAAGTAAGCATTTAATTACAAATTCTGTTAAAATCTAAGGGCCTTATTAACCACTGCATTTTTCTTAACTCACCCCCAAGTTCCAGGTCACTGATGTTAAAACCTTCTGGAAGCTACTGTCCCCACACCACGCTCCCATCTCAGCAAATGCCTGGCCCTGCACCAGTTGACCTTGTTCATCTTTTTTTGCTACCACTCTAACTTATTCATATATTCCACAGTATGGAAACCAGTTGTTTGCATGTTTTTTCTCCTAGACTGAGAGTTAATTGAAGGAAGAGTCTCAATTGGAGGCATCTGTGTAAACTCATCCTTGTCGCCTTGCACAGGACCTGACACACTCTGGACACTCAGTCAATATGCATAGAGTACGTATGTGTGTCTTATGACCACATCTGTCCCTTCCAATCATCACTGCCACTCTTATTTCATCCTGTGCTTACTTACTGAGCAAACTCTGAGGAATAACTTATGTTTTCTCTGAACTGAAATTTTCAGGTCTTAGGTCCACTGCGTCTAAATCCCCTAAATAAGCAAATAGTTTTCAGGGAAGCAGGCTATCATCCAGCCTTCATTGGCAGGGTCTAAACTTCTCTAATGAGGGCTGGCTGCTATTCTGAGCCAAAAGCCCTGTCTGTCTGTTTCTATTTAGCAGCAAAGTCCTTAATCTTCATCATTCTCAAACCCCCATTTGTTTTCCAGTTTTTTCTCACATTCTTGACATAAGCCAAATAAAGTAGTTCCATTTCCTGTCCATTTCAATATCATATTTTTACGGGATACTCATGGATATCAGATTTTTCTACATATTCCCCACTCGCTAAACCATTCTTTCTGCTTTCAATCTGTAGAGAAAAATTCTGCTCCACTGGCTTTTGATTTTCATTAAAAGTAGCCTTCTTCTTCAGAGAGCTGATAGTATAGGATGATAGACGGATGTGTACGTAAATGATTATACTGCAATTTTGATAAGTGCAAGATGTGAAATGTATCAAGGGACCAAGGAATACAGAGGAGAGAAAGATGATCTCCACCTGGAGGTGTCAAGGACTGACTCCAGAGTTTATCAGACAGACCACAGGGCAAAGGGCATTTCGGAAAAGTCTACAGCATGTGTGAAGACTCAGAGCCATGAAAGAGCATGGCCTGGGGACTGCAGGAAGTTCTGTATCTCTGAAGCATGTGGTATAACTTTGGACGTTGTGGGAGATATGGTTGGAGAGTTGAAAGGGGTTCAATAATTAGAGGGGTGGTACAATTGGATAATACTTGTTTTAGAGAGTTAACCTTGGCATCAATATAGAACCTAAATTAAAATGGAAATCATCAGTAAATCTAGAGGTGTTCTGAAGTGAACAAGGCACTTAAGGAGAAAATAATAGAATCACAGGGTTAAGGGATTCACCATTTTCGATTCTTGAAAAAGGAGGATATTTAAGGGGTTACAGTTGGGAAGAAGGGTAAGAACTCTAGGGAATAACTGTGCACAGTAATGGAGATGTTGGATATTTGACTGTAGAGCACTAAGTTATATGTGTACATAATTGAGAATTCTCAGGTAGTATATGTATAGTAAAAGGATCACAGAATAATACAACCATATACATGAACATCTCTGATGTGCTCTCTGCCATGCTACATGGAAGGGCTATGTGAAGAATAGAGAAGAAAAGCTCTCTGAATTTCAGGAGTTGGGGACTAACTAATATATACCCAAAACAAGTTTCAAATAAGTTCTGAATTGCAGATTTTAATGTTGTGGGACTTCAGAAATAAGTTAGATTAATGTCTTCGTGAAAGATGCCAAATGTGAGGAAGTAAGGAAGTGAGGGGATAGCATTTAAACCCAGAGGGATTGTGGGAGTGAAAGCAGAGAGAAAGATGGAGCCTAACTCATTTGTTGAATAGGAGACTAGCACTAGCTGGAATATAATTGGTTTAAAATCAGCAGAGCATGTTGAGGAATAATAAGGAATAGTTTGCATGAGTACAGTGGGAACAGATGACAGAGATGGCTTCAGCACTAAAACAGGGGAGATTAAACGATGGAGTTGGGAATTAGAAAGCCCTAAAATCGTCCTCCCTCACGGTATGGGGAGTAGCATAATGAAGGTGTTGCAGGGAGATTAGTCTGGGGGAGATGAGCACGATGGATTCACAGAACGCCAAGAGTAACTTCCAAGAAGAGTTACCAATCACTCAATCGCCTTGGCAACACAAGATCTCTAACTCCTTTTGTACTCTTCTTGTGTCTAGATACAACTTATATTTGCTGTTATAACTTTTTAAAAGATACATTTTGATTCACTGCTCATAGCTAGAACGCAGCAAACATCCCACCTCTGTGGAGAACGTGAGGACATGAGTTTTATGCCGCTACCTATAAAGGTCCTGCTACTATATGTAAATTCTTGTTAGTGGTTTCTCCTGAATTGACTTGAAGTGTTTTACTTTCTTGCTGCTCTGCAAAACCTATATACATATTGAAAAAAGGAAATCAGGAACTGTACAGTACTGAACACATTGTAAGCACACAGTATGTATTTTCTGAATAAAATAATACATAAAAACAAATCTATGAGCAATTAGAGAAATCTCTTCATTATGGGGGTTGTAAACCTCCCTTTTTGGGGTGACATTTGGCTAAATCTGCAGGCAGATATAGTAAATCCTGTTTCCTACAGTAAATCCTACTGTTCTAATGCATGTTGTAACTACAAACAACAGAGACTGAGTTCAACAGCCACACCAGAAAAGCCAGGCCTGCTTTTGCGTTCTACCTCTGTAACACTTGGCTTCTGTGTAACAGTTTTTCAAGCTTCATTTAGCTGGTACTAAAGAGCCTGCTGTGGCTCTAATATGTACGGAAAAATGATTCTAGTCAGGCACACTAAATTCGTTGAGCAAATATGTATAGTGGAGAGAAGCAACCTGTTAGGTCTGGCCCTCGCTTGAGGCCTGGCAAACAATAAAATACTCTAGAACTTCTAGTTTTAAAAAGTGAATTTAATTCTGGAAATCCACACTTTGTGGTGGCGTTGCCCTGACTGGCTGCTTGTGAAGAGCTGACCAACAGTTCCAACAACTCTATGTTCGTGTATACGAAATCTGTGAATTTAGGAAGGGAAAAGAAGGCGCAGATTCAAGGAGGCAATAAGTGTCAATTATACCGCAAAGGCATAAAGCTGTATGTGGAAAACATTAATAGAGCACTGAAGAGTACAGAGCTGGGAAACTGCCATTGAAGTGGAACTCATTGTATTTCAGAAGTAGCAAACTGGCAGCAGGTGGTCTAACTCTGGCTCCGACACGTGTTTTGTTTGGCCTGGGTGTTTTAAAAACAACATCAACTTGTCTATCTTTATTTAGGGCACGTATTCTCCACCTCCCCACTTTCCCACCGCTCTCTATTGTCTTGTGCTCACCACGTTCAATTCATTTATGAACCTGACGTTGTTTGATTTTGCAACAGCTAAAATAATTTTTTGAATTTTTTATAGCAGTATAGTATTGTAATAGAAAAACTTTGGAGGCAAAAGACTTGAGATGAAATTTAGATTAAGTTATTTATTCACTGTGCAATAGCATCTCCCTGAACGTCATTGTTCTTGTCTTTAAAAGAGGAGACTAAAAATAACACTACCTGCTATGCTTACTGCATAGGCTAAGCACAGGCTAAATGTGGATTTCAAGTCAGATAAACTGTGAGGATATTTTTTACCCTAAGTGCTGTATGGTCAGCTATTATTTTGTTTCATAATGAAGAACATTGTTTTTTGAATTCTTCAATTCCGCATACATTCCACAGCAATTATAACTGACTTTGGAAAGGCTATGTCTGGGCTCTTTAAAGTGTCTGCTCCGTATACACACATATGTCAGTAGATCTCAAACTTGACCTCACAATGGGATCAATAGCGGAGCTTTAAAAACTACTGATGACTGAGTCACAGCCCCAGTAATTCTGAGTTCATTGATCTGGGAGTAGTCTGGGCTTCAGAGTTGAGGTTGGTTGGTTGTTTTTTACACTCTCCAGTTGATTTTAAGGAGTAGTCAAAGCTAGAGAACCGTGGCTTACACCGATTCAGTAGAAACATCATTGAAGCGCAAAATTTAGCCACAACTGATTTGTTCATTCTCAGACTATTTTGTAATAAAACAGATACAGCAGATATTGCTGGCTACTTTGTTTCTGTCTGTTTTTTTTCTTATTTTGATGAGGAAGATTGTCCCTGAGCTACCAGCTGTGTCATTCTTCCTCTATTTTGTATGTGGGACGCCTCCACAGCATGGCCTGATGAGTGATGTGTATGTCTGTGCCTAGGATCCGAACCCGCGAACCCTAAGCCGCCAAAGCGGAGCGCACAAACTTAACCAATACGCCACCAGGCTGGTCCCCTTTTTCTGTCTTTTCATTCAATGGTTCTCGAAGTGTGACAGTATTATTACTACCTGGTATGATAAGCTAATGGCCCCCAAAGATGTCCTAATCCACAGAACTTGTGAATGTTATTTTACATGGCAAAAGGGACTTTGAAGGTGTGATTGCGTTAAAAATCTTGACATGAGGATAGTAGCCTGGATTATCTGGGTGGGCCCAATGTAAATCACAAGGATCCTTACAAGAGGAGGCGGTAGTGTCCAGTCAGAGAAAAGGTGTAAGGACTAAAGCCAGTCCACTGCTAGAAGCATTGCTGTCTTTGAAGATGGAGGAAGGGGTTATAAGCTAAGGAATATAGGTGGCTTCTAGGAGCTGGAAAAGGTGAGGAAACGGATTCCCCTGTGAAACAACTCTGCCGACACTTTGATTTTAGCCTTTTAAGACCCAATTTTAGACTTCTGACCTCCAAAACTGTAAGATGACAATTTCACATTGTTTTAAGCCACTAAATTTGTGATGATTTGTTATAGTAGCTGTTGGAAACTAATAAACCTGGAAATTCATTGAAAATATAATTTTTAGTTCTTCCCCAAGACCTACCATATCAGGATCTCCAGCGGGTGGGCCCAGCACTTCATGCTTTCCTGAGCTCTTCAGGTGATTCTGATGCACTGTAAAATTTGAGAACCACTGCTTTAGATTATGGTGTTTAATCAGTTTCTTTTTTTCTAAAATTTATTCGAAAAATTATTTCGAAAGGCTTTGAAGTAGGAGACTATGTACAAACACTGAATTCATCCTGATAACAGAAAGTTTTATATCGTGACATAGATTAAAAATAATCCCATGAAGAAGGCATTTAAGGTGAAGACAGTCATGGGAAGATTCCCAATGTCTAGCTTGATTGCTGGGCTTGTAAAAATGTGTGTTTTAAGAGAGTTCTGATCTTTCGTACAGAAATTACAGACTTCAATTGAACACATCCTTATTTGGTGAGCACACAATTGCTAATATCACTAGACATCTCTCTTGTTGTAGGAGGCTTTGAGGAAGAGGCAAAGTCAACCTAAGAATCCCAAATCATATCTTCTTATCAGTTTCGGTGCTATTCTCACAGGAAGTTTAATTTGAATCTGAAGTGGAACAGCTAGCATATATTCACATGCTTTAAACGTTCATGCATTGTCAGGGAGAGTGGGTTGGGGGAGAATTTACATTTTAACAAAATGTTTGTAATTTTAAAATCCCTTGATTGACTACCGCCCAGTGAGTGAAAACCATATGCAACCGGTAAATGTGGAAATACTCTGCTGCTTTGATTCTCATAATGAAAACTTCGAGCATCCCCACATCTGTTCCTGTAGGTCTCTCTAATCCCATTGTGTCTGTTTAAACTGTCGGCAAGTATGCACATGGTTTTGAAGACTGGGCGCCTCTCGGTGGGGAACAGCATAGACACAAGTGATTCATATCCCCAAGGTTTCTGATATATTGAAAGTCAAAAGTTTCTACTTTGACATTGAATGGTGACTAGTTTAGCTACTATAACATCAATCCGGCAGCCCTTGAAACTGTCTGTATTTGAACTTTTCATTTGACCCAACTGGGTACTCTACATTTGTCACTTGAACCTAAGAACAATCTTCTAAAAACATTGAAGTCACTTCTTCTTCTGTTATTTATAGCACGGTCGGTAATTTCTTTGTCAAACTACTTAACTGCATTTTATCATACTTTTAAAAATACGGTATGAGGATCTAAAGTTCAAAGAAGTATAACAATCAGTTGAAAAATACTCACCAGACAAGTAATCATACACTCTTGTGTCACCTGACATGCAGTGAACAAGCTGATGAATGAGTCAGGATTTAAATGGTAATTATCATTCATCATTATAATAGACTTATTAATTCATAAATTCTTGGTAAGCCAATTTTCTATAAAAAGGTTAATAATAAAAGTGGAAAAGAAAAAAAATAGCCCCAATGTGATAAAAAATGTAAGAGCTAAAATATCTTTACTGCCACATATCCCTTCTAATTATCCAGTAGTTTTATATTAAAATGTTTCTTAATGCAGGACTATATTTTTTCAGTATTTTGAAAGAACAAAAAGTACAATTCCTTTATTACTCACCCCCTCCCTCACACTTCCCCATATGAACCAGTATAAATATAAGAACCAAACTGAGATAATATTTGAATGCTCTAAATTAATATAATCCCAAATAAACTGAGACGGTTTTAAACAGTGATTCTTATTATTAGTAAATGCTGAAGTATCACATTTCAAGTTGTTTACTGGACTAAATCTTACATTCCACACAGCAGCACTATACACATATCTGCTTCAGATTTATGTGGATGAAAACGACAAATGGGCCAAACATGAGCATGATTAAGTCTTCTCTAGTTTGAAAATACCAAACAGCCATGTTGAAATCAATTTCAGCAATACCAGTAAAAAAGCATTTTAATTGCACTTTGTATCCCTTAATAGTCCTACGAAAGGAAATGCAACAAAGAGAAGCAATTGCAGAAGAAAAAATAGAATCTTTAAAAGCCATTAAATATAACAACTGCTAAAAAGTCAAAGCTATAACTTTGAAATTAATTTATTTCTTAAAACTATTTAAACAGTCATTTAAAATTGTTACTATTGATTATATTCAGGGAAATAGGACAGATATTCTATTTGCATAACTTTTGCCTTCAGTTTGGAATATGAACTACAAAATGCCATGATGAACAATTTTTACTATGCTTTTTGTTTCCCTGGTGATAGCTGGCCTAAAAATGAGCTATCAGCCAGGTCAAGTTGAAGTAAATAGGAATAAACTGAATCAAAATCCTTTAGTCAACTACACAGTCGGAATATGAGATTGCATTGAACAAATTTGCATCCAACATTTTAGGAAAAATTTTGGTCATAAATCAAAATAGTGCATTTCCCATTAAGTTGGCAGTAGAGTTTGAAGGAGAAAGAACATATTGATTACTATAAAACTGATAGGTAGAGATTATATAAGATCACATGTATAGATACAGATATGTATCCTACAGTGGGATTTCAAATAACAGAATAATTACTCTATGAATTTAAAATTTTCCTTTATATGCAAGAAAAGGCTAATAATATAGTACAGGTCCAAATCTTTAGGCCATAGGCAGATAGCCTGCTGTTAACATTAGTGATTGGAGTTTTGCTTAAATAATGGCTGTATAATTAGGACTCCTTTGCCTGACAAATATTTTACACATACAGCTTCCAAGGTTTCAGATGCCTTGGAATGAAACAAGGGAACATCTAACAAAAATTGGTAATAGCCAAAAATGACATGGGAGAATAAAAACCCCCCCTCCTTCCTCCCCTCCTTCCTCCTTCCTCCCTTCTTTCCTTCCATTTACTTTTATTTTTCTATTTATCTATGTCGGAGAATATGTGTGTTAGGTAAGCTCCTTTATGGCTTGCCTGGAGGCTGGTGTTTATGCTTCTAAAACAGAATAATGGGACAACAAACATCAGACTGCAGTTGGTAATTTTCCTTTGTAATTAGAGTTCTGAGCAGATATGTTATATCCTTGCATATTAGAAAAATTAAACAGATCACCTATACCTTTCCTGGTTATCTCCTTATTCTTCCTTAGTGGCCAAGAGCAGAATTTCTTGAGGAAGGATGCTCTCTGTCAGGCAGAAAATCCAATGCCCAACCAAAATACGTGAATAAACAGATTAATCAAAAATAAAGAAATCACAAGCTCAACTTTGCTGACTTCTAACCTTAAACACTAGGCTATGCTTGGGGTTCTCAAGCCCTCTTTAGGTGATTTTGCCCAGGGCTTCTTCCATAGCACTGGGCCTGGCTTTAAATGTCATGTGGCTGCTTAGAGATAGAAAAGCTATCAAGCTATGAAAGTCTGTGCTATTGCTAAGACTCCAGAGGCCTAAGCAGTGTTCTATAATAAACTCAAGTTGTGTGACAATTACAACATTGTTTACAAAGCATTGCAATATGAAATTATTAATTTATTTGAATCAGCACACATGATTATCAGCAAAATAACTATCACAAGTGTTATTTTGCTTCTATGAGCACTCTATACACCTTTGGAACCATTCTGATATAGAAAGCTAATAGGTGTGATATAGAAAGTTTATTGTGTGTGCTGGTGTTAGAATTGTTGACCTGTTACTTATTCTCATCATATTTTCCATACACTCTTGAGCAAACATAAATGTAAAGTGCATGTACTCTCACTTGTTAAAATATACAATTTTTCTTTCTCTATACAACTCCCAATTTCCAGGTGTTGTTTTTCAAATTTTTTAAGTGTCACCTTATTATTTTTTTGCCCACTGAGTCCCTGAAAAAGATTTGAAAGATGTGACTGATGGGGGTTTTTGTATGTGTGTGGAGAGTAACAGAAGAGCTGATCAAGAGAGGGAAATGAATTTGCACTGTAAGCATAATTCCCAGGATTCTGGCTTCCATCTAGCGACCGAAGCAATCAATCATGACTGACATGATGAGATGCAAAGAGTAAAGATGGCATGACATGATCACCTACAGAAACTGTTATATTTATCCCATCTGTAACTCATTTATTGTTTCTCCAATTTTCCTAACATTCTCCCACTTACCTCTGAAAACTGGCAGAAGATTCAGATGGGTTTATTTTTATGACCTCGTGGTTTCACTCTATTCAATATTTTGGAGGAAATACCAACTCTCATGCTGACTTCTTTCATTAAATATATTTTTTAAATATACATGCTTTGAAAACTGAGAATTCTATATTTATCTAACTAGTCGATTTAGTGCATAAGATACCTAATCTCCTAGCACTTAACAACCAGGCACCCCATCAGGTTCCTTGGAAAAGAGAACATGCTTATTGTGGTAACAATGAAACACTGTTTTTAGGATAGATTCCCTCTCATCTGCCAGCACAGCACATGAAACTCAAAACTAAACTGTTGGGACACTTATCCTCCAAGCTCCCTCTCTCTAAGTCATTTCTGTGCTACGTTTTGGGGTGCTCGTAAAGAGTAGAACCAGAATATCCACTCTCCTTACTGTTTTGACTATCTACCTGGGGGAAATCAAATTGATATGATTCCTTCCACTACCAAAGGAAGTTCGGAGACTTAGGAGAAAGTAGGCCATGAGATGGAGAGGAATGGATAAATATTCCTCAGCCTTTTTTTGCTCACAATGATCTCCCCTTTGACTTAAACTTGCTAGTATGTATTATGGAATACTATAGCATTTATTTAAAACTTACAACACTTCCTTTATACCTAACTATATTTTATATATACTTTATTTTAGACAATATTTAAACATTTCAATGTGAGGGACCATTCCTTTTGTTTCTTTATGCCTTCGCAGAACATAGCATTTCTGTTTTTCTTTCTCTTTTTTTTGTTTATTGCAGCAACGTTGGTTTATAACATTGTATAAATTTCAGGTGTACATCATTACACTTCTATTTCTGCATAGATTACATCATGTTCACCACCCAAATACTAATTACAACCCATCACCACACACATGTGCCGAATTATCCCTTTCGCCCTCCTCCCTCCCCTCTTCCCCTCTGGTAACCACCAATCCAATCTCTGTCTCTATGTGTTTGTTTATTGTTGTTATTATCTACTACTTAATTAAGGAAATCATACGGTATTTGACCTTCTCCCTCTGACTTATTTCACTTTGCATAATACCCTCAATGTCCATCCATGTTGTCACAAATGGCTGGATTTCATCATTTCTTATGGCTGAGTAGTATTCCATTGTGTATATATACCACAACTTCTTTATCCATTCGTCTTTCTCTGTAGATATGCAAACTTACACACATACACACATATGCGCACTCATGCATGACATACTCAGCAAAACAAATTTTAGCATGTAAAAATCTTGGTAATAAATAGCATAGTATGCACAATTAATTGCACATAACATGGATTTTTTTTATAATGCACAATTCTGACATTTAAGATTTTACATTAAAACTCCAAGGTTAGAATATCAGCTCCATGCAGGCAAAAATTTGTTTTTTATGTTCACTACCATCTCCCCAATGCTTGGCACACAGGATGCACACATTAAGTATTTGTTGAATAAATTAGAAAAATACCTTTAACCCTGAAACTTCATCAAATAAGAAAAAAGTAATTTGTAACAAAAAAGCTATGACATGATTTGTGATTAGTAATTCATAAAGAGTAAATGATGAATCAAAGAGAATACAAGTTTTTATGTAGGTTCCTGACAGCCTTTGAACCTTGACAATTTTTTAAATAGGAAGTTGGTTTAAAGTTGAGAAACAGGAAATCAACATCAACTTTCTGTTTGCAGGGAGATGGGCTTCTTGCAGATCTGTTGTGAAGCTGGTACACACAGGGACGGTATACCAGGTGTACAAATATTGAAATGTTTCTATTCTGGCTGATAAGTAACTGCTGAGCCCTCAAGTACCCCCTGTAGCCCTGGGTGTTTCAGGGTCTGGGCCGGCCCCGTGGCTTAGCTGTTAAGTGTACGCGCTCCACTACTGGCGGCCTGGGGTTCAGATCCTGGCCGCGCACTGACGCACTGCTTCTCCGCCATGCTGAGGCTGCGTCCCACATACAGCAACTAGAAGGATGTGCAACTATGACATACAACTATCTACTGGGGCTTTGGGGGAATAAAAAAAGGAGGAGGATTGGCAATAGATGTTAGCTCAGAGCCAGTCTTCCTCAGCAAAAAAAGAGGAGGATTAGCAGGGATGTTAGCTCAGGCCTGATCCGCCTCACCAAAAAAAAAAATAAATAAATAAAAGAATTCCCTGGACTTTTTCACAATCCCTCAAAGAAAATGTTAGTGCCCAGCATAGCAGGAGCCCACCAGCACTGTGGCCAAAGATTATTCTCATTGGCCAGTGCTTCTGCTGTCCTGGTTGCTAAATATTTTGAATATCAGCTCTGTCTTCCTGTTTGAGTTCTGACAAGAAGCCAGTCCTTTCCCTTCCCAAAGCTTTCATAAGTGAAAAGTTGTCCTACCCACTGTGCAGAAGGTCATTCAAAAGTTTGTAGAAAATGAAGGAAAGAATGTGTAACTTTAATAGCGGTCAACAGCACAGAACAAAGAGGAATGAGACAGGTAACACTTAAGAGAGAGCCATACAGATTTAGAGTAGAAGTCATGGAACAAATAAGAGAATAATGCCTCGTCTTGGGCTACATTGGTTAGGCACAAGGCGTGTGAGAACAGAATAGCTTGACTGCATAATGATGGAAAGAAACTGGAAGAGGGAGGTCAGAGTCTGGAGAAATGAATCTAGCTACAGCGGATTGCCTCTGTGGGCATCCAGGCGGACTAATGCAGGCATCTAAGTGTGTGCGCACCTGTGAGCGCACACACACATCAGTCAAAGACATAGATATGAAATGCATGAATCTAATGGATGAGCAGGGGTAGCAGAAATCCAGCCAAAGAGAAACCACTGAGGTAAGGCAAAGAGTATCATAGCAGTCCTGGTTGGTCAGCCTAGTGGCTTAATCTGGAATAGAAGTTGATGCCACAATGGAATATTATTCAGCCATGAGAAAGGAGGATATCCTGCCATTTGCGACAATACGGATAGACTGAGCACATTAAGCTAAGTGAGACAAGAGAAAGACAACTACTGTATGATATCACTTATATTTGAAATCTAAAAGAGTCAAACCTCTAAAAAAACAGAGAGCAAAATGATGGTTACCAGAGGATGGGAGTTGGAGAGATAAGATTGATGGTGTTTAAGGGTACAAATTTATAAAGAGTAGTATTTATATTAGATTTCTCTCTATATATAATGCACAGTATAATGCACAGTCTGATGAATATAGACAATAATATTGTACTATAATGGTATAATTGATAAATATTGCTTCGGTGGCAATCATATCACAATATATAAATGTATCAAAGCAACAGTCTGTACCTCTTAAATTTACAGAATGTAACATGTCAAATTTATCAAAAAAAAAAAAAAGTTGATGCCAGAACTTGAGAAACAAGGGGAGCTGGGGAAAGAAGTTCCTTGTGTCAGGGTTGTATGTGTTTCATGACCCCTTAAGCTAGCCAGAATTAGTCAAGCAACGTATGGATTTCAGCTTTTAAAATCAGTATGTGAGACAATGACTTGAGATTAATCCCCTCTTTAAAAACTATTTTTCCTTTGATTTCTTCTTTTTATCTCTGAACTTTTGACTTTATAACTTTGTCTCCCATTTTTACATTTACTTCCTTTAGATTTTTTTGTTTATTCCTTCCAATGCATGGATCTTGTCTCTACCTGGATATAGTATGTACTCAATATAGTATTTACTCTGGTTTTCTCTGTCCCCCTCTGTCACACACACCCTCTAGCAGTATTCCTGGCCCCACAGTCCTGGTATCGTCTTTCAAGTGGGGAGACCTATTCTCAACCTTAATGAACACAGTCTTCACCCTGGCCAGAAAGCTAGCAACCAGCTGAGCACTGGGCTTTCCATTGGGTAAAGGTGCAGGACTTTTTATATGGACCAGTCAAGCTGAGGAAGAGGACAGAGTGTTATCCCCAGTGTAGAACTGAAGTACAAGAGAGAGACACTGAGGCAGAATCCCCAAGTTTTATAGTCTAGAACAATTTGGTAAGCATGTAGTCAATGCTGCCATTCAGAGGGCTCATGATTTGCTACTGGTTTTATGAGCGATAAGATAACTTCTAAGTCACACTGATTGGTAATGCTGTGTGTTCTGGTCAGCTTCCTACATGTGTCAGCTGGGCCTGCAGCTGGTGATCATCAGTGACCCTGGCTGCAGCATGCTAGAGAATGCAAAATCACCTGACTTCTCAAGTAAGGGACACGCATCCATACACGTGACAGCATAGTGTACGAAGGGGAAAATACTGTATAATACTTGAAAAAGGAATAATGACAAATATAGCAAGAAGAACAACATCTTGAAGATAGATACTGACCATTAGACATAATGCAGAGAGAGTCAGTAAACCTCCTGCCACACACACAAGAACAAGAAAGCTGCTGGGAATACAGGACTAAAATATTGGCTCAGCCAATTCCTGGCAAGAGAATTATTACAAACTCCCTATTGAGGAGGAATTGGTAATAAATACTAAACTCATACACCTGTAGTATAAGTTCAGCTCATAATTCATACATAACTCAATCTAGTTAATATTTTGCAAGTTTATCCACACAACGATCAAATTATTCTTAACTTTCTCGGATTTAAAAGCCCAATTTAAGCTCCCCATCCAGATGTTGAGAGAAGCTTCCAATTATTTTATCAATAGACCAATGCCTCAAAAAATCTGACTTGTTCTTAATTGGGCTTTTTACATTCATTCCTTCTTTGGGGAAAAAAAGTGGTGGAGACAATGAGAAGAGGACTACGTGATTGGTACCCTAGAAAATTTTAATAACAAATAGATGAGGAGATCAATTTTTTGGAAGTGGTAATTAATAGTTAGTTTCCAATTTGACACATGAACACCAAGAGTAAGTTTTTATGGATCTACTCATAAGTGGTTTTTTTTTTTTTAACTTTATTTTTTGGATAGCAAGGAATATTTTCAGTAGCAATATTATTCATTTATGAAATAAATGTGGATTCAATTAATAAACTATGTATGTCCTCAGTGTGTCAAATTCCTGTTTTTAAACAATGGGGTTTACTGAGCAAGCCAATTTAATGCCTTACTAAAAAGAAAAAAGAATGGGCATTCTCTCCAGTCAAAGATACATGTGGATAGAATTTAAGCAAGTAAGACTTTTCTCTGTGGAATACAAAAATATAACTGAGTATATATTTTAAACACATACATACAATGGAAGAAATCAAACTAAATGTGTGTGTTTAACCTCTTCAACTTTGTGAATATTGGATGCAGTAAGATTGGGTATGACAGTCAAGTAGCTAAGTTGAAAGTTTTCTCTTTGTGTATGTTATTTTTACCCTTTTCTCTTCAGAATCTAAATGGAAACAGATGAGTTCTTCAGAGATATTTAGCCATTTTTCTACCAAAAAATCTGTCAATTCACAAAGATGAATTAAATGATTATACCAATAATCAATAATTAAAAAATAAGGCTGGAAAACTAAACCATGTTTGCTATTGAATATTCAGTTATATTTGCTTCTCATTCTCTTTTTCACATATGATCGTCATTTTGAATAATAATAACCATACACTCAAAGAAGCAAGGGCAAAAAAGAAGAGTGGATTATTGTATTTTCTATCGTATATTTAATACACTTCCTTCTTGTGCAACAATATGGTTTACCAAGCTTCTTCTAAAAACAGAGACTAGTAAAGAGGCTATAATTACCATCTTTTATTTATGCCAAATAGCCCATGACAATTAAATTTTATTGCTAATTACCTTGATTCTCAAGAGAGATTTTGTGAGAATTAATGTTTGTTGTAGAAATTTGTACAATCTTATTATTGTACTTTTATCCATATTGGGTAGGGTGGGAAAAATGGACATTTTACAACTTCTACATAACTTGCATTCACATCTGACATCTCAGCTGGATTGTCACCAGTGGTGGCCAGAAATCATTTTAGGCAAAATTATGAAGTAGACAGTTAGCTCTGGCCTTTCTACCTCCCTTGCCCACCCTTTTGACATTTTTTGTTTCTTTCTGTTTCTTCAGAACCCACTATTATCAAATGGCTTCATCTTTAAGTCAACTAAACATTAGAGATTTAAGAGACTATCCCATTCAAGAATTAATTGCATTCAGACTTGTTTGGATGAGAAAAAGCTAACTTCGTAGGTTAACTTATGATGAAAATTCAGACACAATGGATCGTGGAAAGGGAATATTCTTGGTAAAAAAGTCTCCTTAGCATCACTGTAAAATTAAAAAAAATAAAAAACTTCTTGCTTCATCCTTAAGATATCTCTTAAAGTTGTGTGTGTGTGAGAGAGATGTCACATTTTCCCTAGCAAAAAAAATAATCATAATCCTGTAAATATACTCATGAATCTCTAAAGGGATTTCTTATATCTGCCATAATTTTGAGTATTGCATGAACAAAATGATCATACCCAGATAAGAGAGAGTATATTCACTAACTATATAAATATGTATATATAATTTGGGGGAAAAATACTCATAGGTAATAGTTGCCTATATGTCTTAAACTGTTTAAATCCTCAACCGAGGATTTAAACAATGCCAATCTGATTTGTTTCTAAATGCAAGAAATGACAACTGTAATATGTGAGGATTGACAACCCGCACTAGGCAATACATTCAAACCAATGAGTAATCCGAATAATTGACAGCTGTTCTTCAAGACTCAAATTTCCTATGGGGCATGACACTTTGGCAAACAGCTGTTAGTGAACCATGGTCCTATGAAAATCAATTTATGATCGCGGAAATTTTAGAACATGCCAATACTTATCAGAATAGGCTTTATAAGCTGTATAACTTTCATTAGAAAAAAAATCTGCAATAGAATATCTGAGGCTGTAACTATATGATTTATTATTTTGCCACTAGAAATATCAATCACTAAATAGCAAACATCTTCCTCAGAGCTACTAGAGACATTAAATCAATATGAAAAATGCCAACAAGACATTGCAAAATACATTCCCTGCACTATCAAAGAGCATTCTCCAGAGCATTCATACTGAAGAATGTTACAGTCTACCAGATATGCCACCATCCTGGCAAGCAGTGAGTCATCATCTTTAAAAATTCAGAACTTGGGGCCGGCCTGGTGATGTAGTGGATAAGTTCGCGTACTCCACTTCGGCGGCCCAAGGGTTTGCAGGTTAGGATCCCAGGTGCATACTTATGCACCACTCATCAAGCCACGCTGTGGCAAGCATCCCACATATAAAATAGAGGAAGATGGGCACAGATGTTAGCTCAGGGCCAATCTTCCTCAGCAATAATAATAATAATAATAATAATAATAATAATAATAATAATTCAGAACTTGCTTAAATCTGGAGGTTTGCCAACTACGGAATTTACCAGATCAGAAAAAATGCAGAGAATCTGAGGCATTGCCCTGAGTCGGCTCATTCATTATCCAGTGATCCACATCATGAAATAAGAAGTGTTGGGGAAAAAAAACAAAGGCGACAAGCAAGAGAGATCAAATAACAAGGCCAGGTCTTTAAAAAATGTGAAGAAGATATTTTTTCCTGATATCTCATTCTCACTGTCCTCCTGATTTCCTCCTCACTCTTGTTGACCGAGGAAAATTCACTACAATTTAAACAGAAGATATTTATTTGGGCAATTAGAATACAATTCAGAAGACACAGATTCAGGTGGAAACCCAAAATGTGCTCCACGGAAGACAAAGGAAGCAAGGGTTTATGAAGGCAAAAAGAGATAAATTACACAGACTGTTTTACAAGATTTGTGATTGGTGCCAGCAACAACTGTTACTTCTTTGCTATACGTGACTGGTTGCTATGGCCATCTCTAAGGCGAAAAGTTCTTATCTACGGGAGTAAGCATGTTTCTTGAAAGAAGGTCAAGGTGCCAGCAGTGAAGCACAGCTCAAAAGTTACATTCCATCTGGGTAGAGACGTGCATAAGCCCCACTTCCTTAATGGCCTCCCAGCTCCCTTTTAGAAGCCTTGACTTATGTTACTCGATTTTGTTATGACTGTCCACACTCTGATACTCTTCTTCCTGATTTACTAGAACAAAAAGTATACTTTGTTCCACATTTGCTCTACCCTTAGCTTTTGCGTTAAAACTAATCTCTTTCCTATCCTATGTTCTATAAAACGATATTCTTTGGAAGATAGTTTCTTTCACTGACTTAAATATTTTAAAAATATCTATCATGAATATGTGATAGGTACTGGTGACACAAAGATGAAGATGAAACAGTTCCTTTCATCAAGGAGTTGCCCATCTAGATAAAAATATTCCTACAGATGGGCTAAAAATATATTATTTGTAAGGTCTCCCTAATTTTGCATTTTAATAGAGTACTTCTACAGAGAACTAATAACCTAGAATAGGTACTGCATGGGGAGTGGGGAGGTAGTTTAGGTGTGGATAAGAAGAGGAAAAAGGCAGGCCTTCAAGTAATAGTCCCACAACATGTTGGCTCATTTAATATTATTGAATGGCTCAGGGAAAGCTCACCATGATAGGATTAAAAACGTGATATTTTCACAACTCTACCTAAAAGCATTCAGTGCATTTCTTAAACTTGAGTGAGCATTAAAATATCTGGGATACTTTTAAAAAATATATATTCCTGAGTCTGCTTCCAGGGATTCTTATTCAGTAGGTTTAGAATAGGAGTGAAGAATTTTAATTTTTCAGGTGATTTTGATGTGACTGATTTGAGGATCGTACAATAGGTAACACTGATCTGTTGGATAAAACCCAAGTTCTTTAACACTCATATAAGTCTTCACCATGATCCAATCCCTGCATATTTCTTTTGATGCATATATTGTCCCTCTCCTCTCATATTCGATGTTCCAGCAATATTGATCTACTTGAAGTTCACTGAAAATCTGTACTATTTCATGAATTCCCCACTGTTCATAAGTTTCTTTTGCCTAGATCCCCTTTCCTTCTTTGTCCTACTGGTACTTTGGTGCTACTGGTGAATAACCAGTAGTGTGCTGGTAAATGTTCAGTTGCTGTCCAAAAAAAGAGAGAAAACTCCCTGATTTGTAGTATTTGCCAATTTCTGTGGTTTAAGTACTCCCACCGTGGGCAATTTCAAGCTACCGATGTGACATTTCTGAACACTGAATTAGAAAGAAATACACACAAGCAGCTCCTGAGAACTGGTGTGAGCTAGCTCTGGCACAACCTTGCAAGTAACCGTTATATTTTATCCTTCCTTGAGCCCTTTCCTGATAACTCAAGACTGTTTCTTGCACATTTAATATTGCAATTATTACTTTTTCTCATTCGTATTTCTTAACATGCATATTACTTGACTGTGAGTTCTTGTAGATGAAGACCTGTGGTAATAAACAATGTGTTCGCTTAAATTACATTTTAACTCAAATGTTTGTGCATTTGTCGTGATTTTTTGGTGTGTTTTCCTGTACCAAATTATTTAATAAAGTGTTAAAATGTTTTCTAAGTTTTAACTTCAGTCATGTTCAAGTTTATTAAGCCAAAAGGTTTCTGTTCAATCTTAAGCCAAAATATTAAAGGGGGAAAGTGTATCTTCTGAGAGGCAACCTAAGCACTAATAAAAGTGGGATGTGTGACCTTGGGAAGTTAACTTTGGGCTACTTTTCACTAATAGGGGCTTCTCTTCCTAAGAATCTAGGTTCTGGGTTCAGTCTGAGGAAGTTGTATTTACTTACATAGTACTTTATCTATACTTCACTTTACTGAGTTGAGCTGTTTCTACTTGTAAATTACCAGGGACTTCTTAACCTGGACCAATTTTTCTCAGAAAGGATTCCCTCACTGTTTCACTCTTAAGTAATTACCTTCCTGAATTGGAACGTATTTTTGAGCACAGAAATATTTAATAATTACTCTGGTACCCAGAGAAGACAAAGAGTTTTTATGTTGCCATAAGAAACCGTAAACCTTAAATATGTGAGCAGATTGTTTCATTTCATCTGAAAAGATATATAGTTATCTTTCTGAACCCTCAAAAAATCACCACGTGTATATATTATCCCAGTCATTTGCCCTCTTTAATCGTGTAGATATTAGACAGTATATTTGTTTTACTCAAAGACCAATTCTAAAAATTTTAACACTAGTGAATGTTCTCTTTCTCTCTCCCTTTCTCTCTCCATATGTGCGTCGTGTGGTGTGTGTGCAGTCAGAGATTCAAATAGATCTAACCATCATACAGTATAAACAGAGGAAATGATCTTCCTGTAAGGGCATAGGCATAAGGATAAGCGTGCTATGATATAGCATGTTCTTTCAATATTTTATAGAATTCTAAGTTGAAACCCAAAGAATAAAGTGTCTTCTGGGAGGTAATGGTGATGATAAACAAAAGACTATGGGGGAGTTTTTAACAAAAATCTTTAGTTAGAAAATACATTTATTTGGTGCCCATGCCACTTTTTTGCTTATTTGTCTTTCAGTAGTTTATGGCAAGATGCAAGAACTTAAGTAGATCTTCTAGATGTGATTCAGTAGGAGCAGAAAAAAATTTTTTATTTATCACTGAGCCAACTCAAACTATTTCCAACTCAAAAGTAAATCCAAATAATGTTTAACTTTTCTGGCTTAAATTACTCATTTAAAAAGTAAGTTTAAGTTGGCAGTGAAAACAATTCTATAAGCTCCTAGGGCAGAAACCTCAGAACAATGTTATTTAAACTTAGATTATCAAATACTTGATAAAACTGAAAATCATTGAAGAAGATCATTTTCATTTTGATCATTTGTCATTTCAGGGTTATTTATTTATCTGTCATTGAAAAATGACTTGCTTCCAAGCTTGTATCTCAAAGAGAGCTAGAAATATTTTTGAAAGACTAATATTATAGTAGGCAGGCATCCCAAAAGTTGATAGGACACAACTGTACAGTAGAACTTGGTGATGTAAATGGCATGTGTTTCTCAAGAAATGGACTTTATAACTTTCTTAAAGCTTCACTCCCTTTGAATGATGGGCCTTTTTGCCTAGGAGTGAAATAATTACTTATGGTACCACAGCACTCTCTTAAAAATATATTGCATCAGAGTCATGATGTTGTAATTTAGAATTTTAAAGGTAAGAGAGTAAGCTTTTAAATTTAATATCTCAGGGACTTTGGATCCTTTCCACCCAAAACTTGGCTTGCAATTTGTCTCCACAGATGATTTTAATGGTTTAAATTAGTTACGGCTTTCCAAATCGTGAGGTAGCCAATAATTTAGCTTTGACCAAAGTTTAAACAATTAGTTCTAACAAGCTCCAATTATTTTAAAAATCAGGTTTTAGAGGAAAAGAAGTAAATGTGGTTAGTTAATTTCTCATTGCCCAGAGACTTATATATTTAAAAATAAAATTTCAGGGATTTCAGTCTGAGAGGGAGATCACTGTTTCTGTGAATAGTTTCCTAACATATTGTTGTGAGTGAAATGGAGAGAAATAGTTTCAAGACATAAACCCCTTCTATCCTCTTTCATATATATACGAACAATATTTCCACGGCATAGCTAGGTTTCAGAGTTTGTAGCTTAATTTTGAAGTCAGCTATCCTTTGCAAATTGTAGAAAAGAAGGGAGGGTTCAAATGATGGCATAGGTTTCCCAACTTCATCCCATAGCAAAGTTGAATCTTTTGAATTGCCTTGATCCAGACTCTGCAAAAGCCTTCAGGGGCAGGTTGCCAGTTTCAGTTAAACTTACACAGTATTAGTCTTACTTGAGGGTTTTTGGATCTCTATTGAATAACTCAGCAGAGGGACACAATGTCCATCTTGTATTGCCTGGATCAACAAGTGCACTCGAAGGCTGTTAACAGAGAGACTGAAAAAGAGACTGCGTGTGGAAACGCAGAATCCTAAGTACCTTCTCATGGTTAACTACGTGGTTTGTACTTGTGTCCTTTTGTGGGCAATTATGTTAACTGTGATCTTCTATTATTCCTATTTATTTGTAAGATGATTCAGATTAACATTAGTATCAACATAGGCAGGGAGGATGGCTTCAGAAGGGCAGAGGTAATAAAAAAAACACTTTTCCAAGTACTTTCTTTTCTTGCTTAGATGTTCTCACCTTTGAATAAATGTAGCAAGAACAAAGGAAGAAATATCTGATTTATCTGGGATTAAACATGAGTATTTTCTTTTAAGAAATAGAATTGCAACCGATTCAAGGCCTCTCAGCTTTTCTGGATTTTGTCTGTAACAAAGCCTGGTTTGATTCCATAACAAGAGTCCATGCATCTACAAACCTTTAAGTTTAATGAACATCAGAGTTGAATTAGCAATTCTGGAAGGAAATGAAAACAGTGGACTGGGGACTGAGTTGTCTGCTACTGTCGTGATCTAAACTAGTCACAACCTTTAGTTTTTGGATCTGTCAAATTGGGAGAGGTTGATTAGTCATTTTCTAAATTCCTTTCCTCCTACAAAATTAATTTCGCTATGACATTATTTTAAGGTTATGGTCAGGATAGGATGAAAAAGGGAAAGGGAAAAGGAGGAACTAACATTTGTCTTTGTAGTTAGTGCTGTGGAGTTGATCCCAATTCCTAGTGACCCTGTGGACAGCAGAACAGATCCCTGCCCGGTCTTTTTGCACTGCACTCTTACCTTCTGGCGCTGTATCAGACAATGCTCCATTGCTTTCCCTAGGGTTTTCATGGTCAATTTTTTCAGAAGTGGGCAGCCAAATCCTTCTTCCTAGTCTGTCTTAGTCTGGAAGCTCCGCTGAAACCTGTCCACCCTGGGAGACCATGCTGGTATTTGAAATACTAGTGGCATAGCTTCTAGCATCACAGCTACAAGCAGCCACCACAGTATGACAACTGACAGACAGATGGTATGGTTCGCTGACCAGGAAACAAACTCAGGCCATTGTGGTGAAAGCACCAAGCCGTAACCACTAGACTACCAGAGCTGGCTCATAACATTTGTCTAGAGACACTTAAATCAAGAGATTTTTGCAACTAAATTTAATAATAGAAGTGGAAAATAGAAAAAAAGGAAGAAGTATGATGTTGGTGTTCCTACATAATGACTTGATCCTCACCCTCCAGGGTTCCACAATGTTCCAAAAAACATACAAGTATTATAGAGAGGGAACAGCTGCCTCATATATCAACTTACAGAATGCCAGTGCTTGTCACTTAGTAAGCGCAAACTCCTGGGAGGGAAGCTGAATTTGGTCCCTCGCAGATTTTCTATGTTCCCCTCTTCCTTCCATACAATCTCAATGGTAACAGTAAGTCAACTCAGGGAGATGGAAATGGAAAGTAATTACGTCAACATAGCCTAAGAGATGGGGCACAATGAGGAGGAGGCTGGATTGAAATGGGATTGAACCAGTGCCCTGCTGGGTACACATGGTGCACAGCTCTCTGCTAATTAGTCTGTGCACATTTTGAAAGCTGCAGCAGAATAAACTCCAAACAGGGTAAATGAAACTACAATAATGAAATCCTATTAGGAATTTTGAATTGGGCCTGGTGTAATCTTACTGGTCTAGAAGCATCTAATATTGATTTACTAGGTAAGTGGGGAAAATGGAAATGTGGTGGAGTGTGCTCTGAAAAGTATATAATTTCCTTTGTTCCTAATATAAAAACCATGGCATCAATCAATTAGTTTTTGTACACAATATGTAAAAGATTACCTTGATTTATTTAAAGTATTATTTCCAATGTTCATTTATTAACTTACGCATTCAAATAGTGATTGAGCACAAAGTATGTGCCAGGCACCAAGCCTGCACTAAGATACATGATGAATAAGACCCAGTCCCCATCTCTCAGAAGCGTACTGTATAGTCAAATAATACTGCATTGTATGTCCTTTGTTACAATGCTAAGCGTCAGCAGCCTATGACATAATTATAATCTGAGAGAAAAACTAAATATTCTATAATCAAGCAACTTCTTTCAGTGCATATCCACTCTATGGTGCTCTGATATTATGTAAAATTATATTCACAAATGCTCCTTAGCAGCATGTTTAAAAATGAAAAAGGCCTATACCCTAAAAATTAATCCCAATTCATTCTAGATATTATTTTATGTAGAATTAGGATATGAAGATATTAGCCAAGAGAATGAAAAATGAGTGTACCTGCATACAACTGTGTGTTCTATTTTTCAGGCTTAACAGCTTAGCTGTAACATTTGTACATTAGCTAAATAACATCTCAAGGGGAGCTGGAGATAGAACCTTGATGTCTACTGATTGTACATGTGTGAGTTTGTGCTCTCAAAGGATGGTCCTTAAAAAACTCCCTGCTGGAAGCTATTGTGCCTGTTGTAAAAGGACCGTTGCTAAGTGGCAATTGAGCTAGTACTGTATACTTGCCATTTCAAAAGAAGATTTTGTACCACTTGATTATGTTAAATAGAAATGTTTGAAATTTATACAGAATTACTTCAAAATGGCACAGTAGTTATATGTCTAAAGAGCTGTAACTACTCTGTCCCATAACTAATGTCAATCCTTCTGGTAGATGGTTTAATGTAAGACTGTCACAGAATCTATTACATGAGAAGCATAGAAAGTCTTGGAATAGTGGAGTCATAAATATATATTGTAATAGAACCTAAACCCATGTTTGTATTGAAATACACCTACATATATATATACACACACACATATATATAGATATACACAAACACACACACATATATATATATTTAATGTTTCAAATGGAACTCTGACAGAATTTTTACGTATGTGTAGTCAGGTCTAAATCAAATAAGATTTTTTACGTATGTACTAGAGTCAAAGTATCATGCTTAGAGCTGTCCAGGGGTCTTGTTGGATAACAATATGTTGTGTTACTTTTAACAAATTCTTCTGAAAATGTCATCTCTTCAGAGACTTATGATTTTCCCTCCAAAACGGGGCGGGGAGGGATTCTTAACAATGTTTTCAATGAATCTCCTCCACCGACCAATACTATTTTCAGTGGATATGTGTTCTATGCCCCTTATTATAAAGCATAAATGTCATTAATGCAATAATAAGCTACCATAAGTCATAAAAATATGGCACTGGGAAGGAAGTAGACTAAATCTCATGATGTTACCTCCCCTTCCTACAAAAATCTCATGGAAATAACAAAAAAGAAACATTTTTAAAGCATGAAATTATGCTGTGTGTGGAAAATTTTAAAAAGAAGGCTGCTGTGAGCCAGAAAGTTTGAAAAAATCTTGGAAGATAGAATGGAGGTCACAGGAAAAAATAAAGAAGGAAAGGTACAGTTCAAATCCCCAGGGATGGGCACAGACTTCCCAAGCATCCAGGAGAAATGCTAAACCTAGAATGAGCAAAAGAGTCTTATGGCATGTGAATTTACTTCAACAAAACAGTTGAAAGCTTTTTTTGGAGGGGAAAAAGAGAGCGTTAGTGGGTAATAAGGCAGCCATCAGGGCATTGGGCCAGCAGGATCCCCTGCTCCCTTTTCTTCCTACAAGGAGGTAACTGTTCAGGAAAAAAAAAAAGAGAGAGAGAGAAAGAGAGAAGCTTCAGCTTCATAAGCATTCCTTTCAAAACAAAACCCAAAAATATGTGAACTGGGAAGGGCTTCTTGGGTGGGCACAAGGATGGAAAAGAAAAGTGATCCGAGTTTCACTTAGGTCCTTATTATCACCAGGACGAATTGAGAGGGAACAAGACGAGGCATCTATCTGCCCTTGGGCATCCATCTGCCCAAGAAGCAAAAGCATTAAAATGCTCCACCGTCATGGATAATAATCCCTAATAATATTGGCTTTGGGAGGGATCCCCACCTGCTAACCTGCCCAACTCTCACAAACCCCAAGCAAAGCCTGTAGATGGGTCTAGTCTGTCCAATAACACAGACACTGCTGCCCACTGCCATCCTTCCTCCCTGCCCTGCCCCCACTCCCACTCACTCGTTTAGAGAACTGACTACCTATCTTTGGAGGAATGCATGCCTGCTAAATGTACTAATCCACCTGGTCCTGTATTAACAAATGTGAACCTACAACTATGTATCATCAGACATTGGATGAAAACTCAATGGTTTGAAAGGGAAGGGTCAATAAGAACAAACAGAAGTGATCCTGGGAAATAATATGCTTAGATCTGAGAAAGTGTCTCGCAAGCTGCTATAATAAAAGTGCTAATCAGAACAAAATGAGGCCCTGGAAATTTAAAATATGATTGCCGAAATTAGAAAAGAAAATTCACGGATGACTGAAAAACCAACTTAATGGAAATATTTCCAAACAACTGATTTGAGAAAGAAGCTTGGAAATGTTTTCAAATTTAGAGCAAAAGACAAAAGAATGAAAAACTATGAGAGAAAAGTGAAAAGAGGTGCGAGCTTGATCCAGGAGATCCAAAATTTATTATATAAAGTTTTAGAAGCAGAGGACAGAGACAATGGAGGGGCATGGACCAAGAGATGGAAGAAAAGAATTATTGTCATGTCTCACAACTACCCGAATGACAAAAATTGAATTTGATAATATTCAGTCTTGACAAGGATATAAGACTCTCTGCTTAGGGAGAATATAATCTGTACAACTTCCTTGAGAAGAAATTAATTTACCTTTAACCCAGCATTTTACTTCTAAGAATTTGTCTTATGGGTAGTTTACCCAAGTGAGCAAGGACATATATTCCAGTATTCACTTTAACAAGATTTTAATAAGTAAAACTTGAAACAATGTATCTGTCTATAATGACAGTACATCTATGTAGTCATTAAAAAATGAGAAGATTTTTATATGCTAATATGGAGAAATATCAGATATAGGCAAAGTTAAATGCCAATCAAAAAATTAAGGAAAAAATTGTATGTTAAAAAAAACACACATAACTATAGATTCTTTTATTTGCCTACGTATTTCTTAGAAAAAACTAAATTGCAGAATTCAAATTTTAATTTTGCTTTTAATTAGATATGTTAATAAATCAGTAGTATCAAAGACGTGAGAAAAATGAGTGAATCGTAAAGTACAAGTGACCTTAAAAAACCCTGGTTCATTTGATAAAAATCAAAAGTACTAATTCCACATATAAGTAATTTTTAATACAGACAGTGACACTTAAAAATACAGTGTTAAAATGGATCAAAAGAGGAAATTCGTACATTCTCTTCCAGAAGAGACAGTGCATATTCCTAGCTTATTCATAACTCTGCATCAATTATATAGTAAACATATGAAACATTTCTATGTATTTTCTGATTTCATCATGTGTAAATTGAGAAAGACTCTCCTAGTAGAAGAGTAGAGAGCCATTGTTAAACTCATTTCAGGAAAAAAATCAAATGGATACTAATGTCTCATATTCATCTAAAAATTACAGAAACGATCTATTTTATGGATTATCCAAGCTATTAGTCACTTTCTCTTGTGTCTTCAACTACCAACTTTTTGTCACTTTATTGCTAGTCATCAGAGAAAAATTGTATAGATTTAGAATTCAGATACATTACTTTTTCCAGTTGCTATTCACTCAAGAAAAAAGATTGACAGATGATAATATTGAACCTAAGAGATAAAATATACACACAGATTTGTATTTAATAAAGGAATCAATATAGAGTAACACATGCAGTCATAGTAGAGGAGTGGTAAAAAGATTAGAACCCAAGTCCTCTGAAATGTAATCTAGTATTTTGGACATTTTATTAGTTAGTTCCCAAGCTGTGTACCTTGAAGAACTAGTGTCCCACAAATGTTAATGTATGTTATTACTGAAAAGGTTTCTGGACTTCTATTTCTGGCATTCAACTGATTAGATGTTCTAATGAACCTTTCTACTATAAAGCTTAATTAACATATCCACTATATTATGATGAGGTACTCTTTGAGGTATTGCTAGCTTCCTAAGATGCAGGGAATGTCTTCAGACCTCCAAACTGCCTCTCCCACATACATACACACATTAAGTGTGAACTTGAATCTTATCTGTGGAGTGGAGTTGAGGCCAAAAAGATGAGAAGTCAAGATGCCATTAGCAGCTTTTCTATCAAGACACTAAGGTTCCTCCAGTAAAGTGGAGAAGTTGCACTGGGATTCCCTTGTGAAATCAAGAAGAAGACTATAGTGATTTCAGATTGATATCCCTCCCAGTCAGCCGCAAAAGAAAATAATTTTTAGAGGAAAGTTTTTCCAATTTAGGTCTACAGGACAAATAAAGATAAAGTAAAATGTTTAGAAATGAAGATTGTCAAGCACATAAGGAGGCCAGCCATGATAAGAAAGAGTTAAAAGGAAACAGTGAACAAAAGATTTAGACATCAAGGAATACTGATATTGGAATTACCAGATAATTCATATAACTGCATATGTTTAAATGTTTTAAGGAACAAAAGATGCATTAACAAAAATGAGCATTAAAAAAAGCTATCAAGAATGAACTGATTTGAAAAAAAAAAAATACTTCCAAAAAAAATGAAAGACCTCAATGGACAGTTTAAATAGTAGATAAGACACAGGGAATGCAGATCAAAACCAAAATGAGATATTATCTCACACCCATTAGGATGACTATTATAAAAAAAGATAATAAGTTTTGGTGTGGATGCGGAGAAATTGGAACCTTTCCACATTGTTGGTGGGAATGTAAATTGGTGCAACCACTGTGGAAAACAGTATGGAGGTTCCTCAAAAAATTAAAAATAGTGCATCATATGATCCAGCAATCCCACTTCTAGATATTTACCCAAAAGAATAGAAATCAGGATCTCAAAGAGATAGCTGAACCCTGATGTTCATTGCAGCATTGTTCACAATAGCCGAGATGTGGGAACAACTCAAATATCCACTGACAGATGAAAAGATAAATAAATATATATATGGGAATATTAGTCTTAAAAAAAAAAAGAAATCCTGCAATATGCAACAACATGGATGAACCTGGAGGAAATTATGCTAAGTGAGATAAGCCAGTCACAGAAGGACAAATACTGCATGATTCCATTTAAATGTGATCTCTAAAATGGTCAAACTCATAGGAACAGAATAAAATACTGGTTTCCAGTGACTGGGGGAAGAGGGAAAAGGTGAATTGTTCTTCAAAGGGTACAAAGTTTCTGTTACACAAGATGAATACATTCTAGAGATGTGCTGTAAAATATAATACCTATAGTCAACAATACAGTATTGTGCATTTTAAAATACATTGAAGATAGATCTCATGTTAAGTATTCTTATTGGAAAAAAAAAACACAAGGAAATTTTTGGTGGTGATGGTATCTTGGTTGTTGTGATAATATCACAAATGTATGCATATGTCCAAACTCATCAAGATGTATATGTTATATGTGTGCAATTTTTTAATATCAATTATATCTTAATAAAGTTATAAAAAAGACACATGTATAAAACAAGATACAAATAAGGAAAGAATTAGTGAACTGGAATTATATATAAGAAATGACCAAAATGTAGTACAAAGAGTTAGAAAAATATATATAAGAATAAAGCCCAACCCTAGATGGACTTCTTGGATTTGGAAAGAGCATGTTCCACAACTGGAAATTTATCTATAGCCTCTATACCAAGTCACCAAATAAGCTGTGAAATTTGAGAGCAGTCTCCTATCAGAGGCTATCGAAGAAGTTTGGGCAACAAGAACATAAGCCCTGCCTGGATCTCCTTATCTCCTTCAGTCTCCCATGAAATTTTAGGCGTCTTAGAACAATATCACAGTTTACTGGAGCCTGTGGCAGTTAGACTTCCATTATCCTTGGTGTCTGGACTCAGTAGCAACAACTAGGTTGTCATCGATCCCTAATGGAGAGAGATTGTCTCTATGTAAAAGGTTAAGACTCTCTGACCTGACAAGCTCTTTCTGTAGGAAGTGCCCTTTGCAATAAACACGCATTAGATGAGATAAGCCCTCCCAATTTTGCATTGTGAAATGGAAATGGCACTGCCAGATTATCTTAGCCAATTTTATGAACAGACTCTTAGCCCCATAAACAGCCACACTTATTGTTTTCCCCAATCTTCTGGCTCAGTGTGAGCCTACAAGACTTGCCGTGATTTACTGTTGAGTTTTTCTCCAACATGGGATTATCTCAAGTAATGTTGTAGCCATATACCATAATAATGATAAATTGCTGATATCTTACAGCAATTGATATGTTCCCCACAGTAGGCTAATTTCAGGTAGATGTCCTGGTCATAGAGCACATCATCCCAATATTGATAAAAATATACCTTTGTACAAATTCGTAAGCCATCGCTAATGGCCTGTTCAAGCCAATTCACCAGTCAGGCTGGACTGGCAAAGCCATACTAATATGAAACAATTTGTATGGAAAGATACAAGTTAATCGCAAACGCAATATATCTGTTACATAAATATATATCTATATGAAATGACCACTGCTCAAAGAAAACATTGGGACTGAAATAGTCAATCAAGCACAGGCAGCTCTCTCCACTATAAAGTACTCGATCCGTGCTTAAACCCACTGTGGTAGTGGAACCACCACCAAATGGACGTCCAATAAAAAAAAAAATTGGGTTTGCCAACCATGCAGTCTTTCCAAAGATAATGTCTAATTGGGCTGCTTGGTCCCACTGTCTTCAGCTAACTATGAGTTGCGCATGACATACTTCTGCATTGGCTGAAATCCAAATCCCCCAAAAGCTGGGAGAGAGGGACATGGAGGAGTCCCAGAAGAATTTGAGGAAGCATAATACACTTGTCTCCCTTTGTCTGAATATGTTCCTTTCTTCTTGTTCTTTTTTTTCTTTTAATGCCTGCTTTTTTTCTCTCAGATAGAAGGTACTTGAGTGCAAATAAGCTTGACCACTGACTGCTTAAAGTAGTTACCTTCTTCTATTCTTGGAGGTTGCTTATAATGACAAAATGTGACTCCTGAGTTCTGGTAAAACCCAGCATGCTGGAAAAAGGGAAGACAGTCTGACTCATTCCCACCCACTCCTGAAAACAATGGTCGTTATCTTGTGATGCTGAACATTTTCATATGTACATCTTAGTACATCAATAATCCTTTGCACATTTAGGTACCTACTCTTGCACATATGTGCCAGGAAACAGGTACAAGAATATTTACAGGAAAATTGCTCAAAATAGCAAAAGATTGAAAACAACTCAAATGTATATCAATATGAGACTGGATAAATTAATTGAAATATATTTACAATGGAATTTTACACAGTGGTGAAAAGGAATGCTCTGCAGCTACAGGTTACATGCAGCCATATGGACGAATCTTAGGAACGTAACACTGAAAAATAAAATAAAAAAGTCGTGAGTCCCAGAATACTGCATACTGTGTTTTCATAAATCTCAAAAGCAAGCCAAACTAGCTAATATAGTATTTATTCATCTATAATATATGATAAAAACCATTCTTAAAAAAAGACAAAGTAGTGACAAATACAGAATTCAGGACAGGGGTTAGCTACTTCTAGGATTGAGGTAAAGAGGGGCATAGAGAAGAGCGTATGGATGCATGCCAAGTTATTGGTAAATTTTTTATTCTTGGATTGTGTAGTGAGTTCAGAGGTATTTGATATAGTAGTATTGTTTTACATATATATGTTATACATATTTGTATATGTCAAATATTATATTTTAAATGGTAATGAAGAAAATAGGCTAAATAATGTTTAAACGGTTCTTTGGTAAAATATGTGGGGAGCAGCTGAGGTAAATAATAAATAGATACATTTAATGCTGGACTTAGAGCTTTCCACATAATATTATTCACGGACTTAGAGCTTTCCACATAATATTATTCACTGTGAATCTCCAAATGGGGGTTATATTTCTTAATCAAACCCTTAGGGGAAAAAAAATCTCATAAGTAAATGTGAATGCCCCTATCCCTCCAAATTCCTCTACCATCAACCTGCCATTTTATCTAAAAGTATACTATTAATTATCCCCTTAATGCTTTAAGTATCCATAGTCCACTGACAAATTATAAATATCTTTGGGTAAGATAATGTTAGTCAACAACTTTTTAGTGCATAAGAGTTTATCTGGTAATGATATGTCACTTTTGAAAGCAAAAATATCTCTGAGGAAGTGGGCAACAGGACACGTAAATTTAATTTTGATAAGAGAAGAGAATGGCTAGGTCCAGGGAATGGAGAAATGAGTAGGACTCCGGGGCCTTGGTGACTGCAGGTATATGGGAGTTTAATGTGAGGTCAGGGAATCTACTGAAAGGAGAGAAGGAACAAGAGGAAGAGAGGGGAGAGTGGATTTATATGGCTTATTCAGTAACTGCCATCATCTCCTTTGCACACTTAGCCCTTGCTTTTTGATTCCTTCCAAGCTTGAGCCAACCATGCTTGAACTAGGTGTGTTATTGCAGACACTCTCAATACTTGATTCATATCCCCTCAGCCCACTCCATGGCTCACCTGTAGCTTCGATGCACAATGTATCAATGGCTTCCTACTTTAAGGACCAGTGTCTCTCTCTGCATCGGGTCATGTTCGCCTACAGTATAGGGCAGGCCCAAGGTGTCTTGTCTTTAAAGCCACCAAGAGCCACGCTCAACTGAGTGTAGAGAGATGGCTAAGTACCCAAGCTATCTCCTACCTTGGAGATGTGTTTACATTGTCTTTTGAGGATTCCCCGGGGAATTGAACTCTAGTTGCTCAAAGTGGTAACTTAACACATTAACACATCCTCTTTATAGCCCTCTTCCCCTCCCTTCATTCTGTCATTCTCTCACCATGCTACCTGGGATCACCTCCAAAATAAGCTATTTGCACCTAAATCTTTATCTTAGGGTCAGCTTTTAGAGGACAGCAAATCAACATGTATACATTCAGATTTTTAAAAACATCTTCTCCCTTTCTAATCTGTTAAGTAGCATTTCTTGTGGATACAAAAGATGCAAGAGTAAATGTTAAATGCTGCAGCATTTTAAGTGTGATGTCTTACTGTGGTACCCATGCTACAATATATTCACATAAAGTTTTCTAATCAATGCTGTTTCTCTTGTTCCTTCTACCACCAGGCAAAAGCTTACCATATTCCCCAAGATAAAGCTATTTCTGCTTACTTATTTCAGGTTACTTATCATTAAGCCTCAACTGTCAAACTCAATGCAGAAAAATCTAGAAGCCAGTACCCGAGTGACTGTTATGAAGCTGTAGCACATGGTGGGGAGGATGAGAGTATAAAAATGAGAAGGAGGAGGTGGATCATGCCTTTCTAATCAAGCACCAATGCATTCCAACATTGTCATTTTCTCTACATGTCAGCAGAAGAGGATTATTCTAATCACCAGTGGTCTTTGAAGGGTTCAACATGTAATTCTATCTTGTATTTTGAGAATTTGGAGCACTGGTGCCTCATATCAGAACCAGACTTGTTGATAACCAATTACTCTCTGCTAAGTCAGTCTGATCTATAACTAAATATATGTCTAGGGCACCGGGAAGTTTAATAAGATATAAGTATAGTGTTTAGATATTTTCTTTCAATAAATGCAAAATGGTACAATGGTAATTAGGACAGTAATACAACAAACAACTGTATTATGCCCTATGAAAACTGTTTTGCCAGTGGCCCAAGCTGGGAACCCAGGATTATTCAAATATACATTCATGTTTGAAAAGGATCTAGGAGTCCCTGGCCTGCCATTTCTGCGGTAATGGCTCTTGGCAATTTCACAAGACAAATCAGAAAGTAATCAGAATTCTCCCAAGCTCCCTTAAACCTGGTAGAGAATTCATGCTGAATACACTGAGTTTTCACAGGTGTGATAGAGGAATCAGAGGAAAATGCCTTCCTCTGACGTCTCAGCAATATCAGGGCACTCATGCTGGAGAGGACCCATAGCGCTAGAATGTAGAATAATAAGAAACATGCCGGGGACAGTCCCGTGGCTTAGCGGTTAAGTACGTGTGCTCAGCTACTGGCAGCCCTGGTTCGGATCCCGGGTGCACACTGACACACCGCTTGTCTGGCCATGCTGAGGCCGCGTCCCATGTACAGCAACTAGAAGGATGTGCAACTATGACATACAACTACCTACTGGGGCTTTGGGGAGAAAAAGGGGGGAAAAAAAAGGAGGAGGATTGGCAATAGATATTACCTCAGGGCCAGTCTTCCTCAGCAAAAAGAGGAGGATTGGCATGGATGTTAGCTCAGGGTTGATCTTCCTCACACAAAAAAAGAAACATGCCCCTCTGAAGAAGTGTGGTATCAACATTTGATAAAGTTGGAGGAAGATCTGGATAGAGATCAACTGTGAAGCCCTGAGTATCCTTCCTTGACCTCCCCTGAGGACAGAGCAGCACTGATAAATGTTTTCTCAATAACTTAGCCAAGGATCCAATAAAAATCTCAGAACACAGTGTCTCCTTATATGTGCACTGAAAATGAGAAACTGGTGAGCATCTCAGTATGGTTCAGAGTAACACTAAAACCCAGGAAGAAAAAGACATGACCTGGGAGATTTTATAACTGAGTAGTTATTCTAATGTGAGATGGCTCTAAAGTCTTAAATGAAAACACAGTGGTCTGGTTAACCACAATTCCTATACAATACTGCTAGAGAAATAGCTTCAATGTTAATTTAAACACTGAGACCAACCATTGGCAAAGTTTTTCGTTCACGATCATTTTTTTCCTATATGATCAGTGTTGTACTGGAACCAGCTCATGTTGGCTAGGGAGAGCCCACTGCGTGCATCTTTTCCTAACTCCATATTCACTGATGTCACACTGGTAGCTTAAAATTGGCCATAGTGGGAATATTTATATCACAGAAACAGGAAATGGGAAAATGTTATAAATCAGCGCTCCCTACCACCCCAGCTGTTTTTAAACATTTATAAGTATATGCCCGCTTATATTGAAATAAGAAGCAAAAACAAGCAGAGATCTCCGATTTCTTGCCTTTGGCCAGGGAATTCATCTCACTCAGATACTTTGGTCATGATGAGCCTGGGCCCTGGGGCAACATTGGAATATTCATGAGTCAGTGTGTTTTATCTGGTAAATGTCTAATTTTCAAACTCTGAGCAAGTGACCCAATCTCTGTGAGACTTAGATTTCTCATATGCAAAAACAGTTGTAATACCTGCTCTATCTATCTCACAGGCTTGTGGTGAGACTTCAAATGAATAATGCAAGTGAAAAAACTAATTATAATGTACATATAATTATATACAGTATAGTACAGACATATTTAGTGTACTTATACCTAATATTATGGTAATAATAGTTAATAATTGACATTTATTTAGTGTTTAGTATGTGGCCAGCACTGTTCTAAGGGCTCTATATGTTCCATTTTATCCCCATCAACCACACGAGGTAGGGTTATTATTATTCCCATTTTACACGTGTGAAAACTGGGGACAATGGGGTTAAATAACTTGCCCAAGATCACACCATTAGTAAGTGGCAGAGCTGAGATGGCAAACCCAGGCAGCCTGGCTATAGATCCTGAGCTCTTAGACACAACAGAGGTTAAATGCCTAAGTTCCCAGAGAGATCTTAGGTAGTGTATATAAAGCTAAAGTCCAAATATTTTTAATAGAAAAATGATTTGCTCTAGGAGTGTGAACCTTAATTTCTGCAGTGGCACTTTATTATGTAAGCCCCAAAACGTTTTAGTGAAAAGAGAAAAATGTTATACACAATGGGCAATTTCTGTTTGCTTAAGATTTTATATTATCTTAAGGGTAAAAATATTGATATTCCTATAATACCAGGCAACCTGTGAGATTTAAAGTTTCATGGATCCTTCAAAACAAGAAAAACTATATTATTTTCTTTTATTGTAAAGCAATATGATCACATTATCAAATATTTGGTGGGGGAAAATAAGAAAAATCTCATTTCTGAAATCAATCTGACCACGTTGGTGGTTATTTTTTCAGTATTTTTTTCCTTTGCAAATCAGAGTTTAACGGATAGCTTTGATCATAGTTTATGTGCAATTTTATAGTCTCTTTTTACGTAAAATTCCAACATGAATATTTTCCATGTTGCTAAAAATATACATAAACATTATTTAATGGTGGATCACAGTATTTGGAGAAACTATACCATATATTACATAACAGTTTCTTTTGGATATTTACGTGTGTTTGTTTATCCTGTTTTTTATTATAAATACTAGAATATTCACCTGTTACAAAATTTTGGATTATATTTTAATTTGTACAGAGTTTTATAAATGAATAAGTTCAAATGAGATGAAGAATATTTATTGATTTGGCATTTATTACAAAAAAATTCTCAATATATATATGGCATTGATTTACCATTAGCAGAGTGGCAGAGGTTACATGTTAGAGGAAAGCAGTGGGACTTGTATGTCATACTAAGATATGTGATGAAGGCTTTAAATTTGGGTTAAAATGGCAGCGTTTGAGTTTTAGGATAGTCGCTCTGAATGCAGATGGAAAGTAGTCAAAGGAAGTCTAGATTGATGGCTGGGAGACCACACAGGAGGGTTTTGCAACAGTTCAGGCATGATATGGCAAAGTTCTGAATTAGACCACTAGTTATAAAAAGCAAAAGAAGACAACAGATTTGTAAAATAACTGAAAAGTAAAATCAACAAGATTGATGACTAATTGAATGAAGTATAAGGAAAAACTGTTTTGAGGGGAGAAAGTTTCTCAATACAGTTTTAAATATGTTAAATTTGAAAGGCCTGTTTTATATTTAATTAGGTAAGCCCTGTAAGCAGTTTGATATATGAATATATATATAATATCAATGAATATATGCATTTAAAACTTTGGGGGGAATTATCCTAAAGGTATTATTAAACCATGAGAGTGGATGAGATGTTCTAAAGATGGTGTTAAAAGAGAAAAGGGTGAAAAACAGAGAAGTCCCAAAACAAACAAACCAACACAACCAACCAACCAAACAAACAAAAGCAATGATGAAAGAGATATGAAGAGAACTGACAGAAAACAGCGTGATGGAGACTGAGGAAGGAGAGACGTTAATGAAGGGGTAAGTTGTTGGAAGTCTCACTGTAGTCAGGAAACATGAGGCCTGAAAGGTGTCCTTCAGATTTTGGAAAAATGGAGCACTTATAACGGTCAGTTTCTTTCGAGAGGAGTGGAAAGAGGCCGCCTGCAGATGCTCTTGCATCAAAAGTGGATCAATTTCCATTCTTAATCTTTATAAGATCTTCTACAAGACAAATTTGGTCTTATTTTTTCAACTTCTTTTTGGGTTTATTAGTGCTTCCTATTCATTTATTTATTTAAATCAGCAGTTCTCCATGAACGATCCGGGAACCCTTGGGAGTCCCCAAGACACTTCTAAGGGGTTCACAAAGCCAAAACTATTTTCATAATAATAGAAAGATGTCATTTGCTTTATTCAACTCTCATTTTCTCAAGATGTACAGTGGAGTTTTCCACAGATTGCATGACAAGTGATGATGCCATTGTTCTGACAATTAACAGAATGTGTGTTTGTCTATAATTGTTCTTAAAATGCCCAGTTTTGATTTTGCATATTGTAAGTGTTAACATATATAACCCACATAAACCAAAACTCTTTTGGGTCCTCAATAATTTTTAGGAGTGTAAAAGAGTACTGATAACCTAAAAGTTTGAGAACTGCTGATTTAAGCGAACTATGCTTTCTTTGTTCTCTCTTACGATTTGGAAGTTATACACCTGTTTTTAATTTATACAAATGTTTACCTTTAAGAAAAAAGAAGAAATACACATACTAGTTATAAACATCAAGAATTTAGTTACACTTACTAACATAACTAAAATAAAAGTGGAAATATTCAGTGGATAGTTTTAATTCCCCTTCACTCCTCCTATGTTCACTTACTAGTTTTGAAAATTCAAATCCAAGGTGTGTAGTTACTGTTTCATTTTCCTATTTTATCTCTCTGCTTTCTCAAGCCCCTATTTTTAACGTGGCTACCATTTTGTATGCAGGGTTTTTGTCATAAGTTTTCATAATTATTGAGTTTTATATCTGGATCAATAGGAGTAAATCTTCAGAGCCATTATATAGTTGAAAATTTCTTTAAGTTGTCTTCAAATATGAATTACAGCATGACTGGGTATAGAATTATTAATTCACCCCACAAAACCCTGAATAAGTTGTCGTATATCTCCTGACTTTTAATATTGGATGGAAATGAGAAAAGCTTTATTTTTTTCTTTTGGTAGTGTTATGAGCTGAATTGTGTCCTCCTCAAAATTCATATGTTGAAGTCCTAATACTCAGTACCTCAGAATATGGCTGTATTTGGAGATAGAGTCTTTAAAGAAGTAATTAAGTTAAAATGAGGTTATTGGGGTGGGTCCTAATCCAATATGACTGGTGTCCTTATAGGAGAAGAGATTAGGACACAGACACACACAGAGGAAAGACCATGTGAAGGTACAGAGAGAAGACAACCACCTACAAGACCAGGAGAGAGGCACAGAAGAAACCAATGCTGCCAACACCTTGATCTTGGACTTCTAGCTTCCAGAACTGTGACAAAATAAAATTCTGTTGTTTAAGCCACGCAGTCTGTGGTCCTTTGTTATAGCAGCCCTAGAAAATTAATACCGGTCAGAATCTTAATTACTTTTGTCTACAACTCTGTAAAGCAATTTGTATGTAACATTATTATTCCAAGTTCCCAATATACGATTGGTGGGTGTTTATGAAACAGTAGTACGAAATACTGCTTTTTCGGAATGTTAATTGGTATTATTTGAAAGAAGAAAATTCATGGTTAAATAATTGTGGAAAACACTAGATTATAGCATAATTTCTTGCAGATGTTAATATGCAATTTTCCATCTTGAATGTCTAAGATGGGGTACTAATTTGTTACTGTTTTCTGAAACCCGTCTCTTTTTTATTTGGAACAGTAATCCAATAAATATACTTTAAGATTTAAAAAAATTACTTTTAATATTTGTTGCAGAATAGGATCTTTTGATTTGTAGATTTTATTTTTCTCTAGATACAAAATGGTTTTTCCCCCTTCCCCTGTATCTATGGCCAATCTAGATTGAAGGTTATTGCTCCTGTCCGAAATGGTCTAATCCTGTCTTCTAAAATGCCAATTGGCCATGAATGCAATTTCATTCCTTTCTATTTCACACTTCTAATCTTCTCTCTTGTCTTTTCATCTCTTTGTCTTTATGCTCTGTGGTCTGGGAGAGTTTCTCAAGATTTCTTTAATCATTGATTTAATTTTATGTAGTGTTGATTTTGCTCTTTTTATTCCTAAAGCTGAAATATATTCAGATATTTTATTTTTTAGTTTCCTTACAATAGTTCCTTGTTTCATCCTGCTCTCTTTTACATCTGCCTGCTATTCATTCAGCGTCCCTTTCATCTGAGACTATTTTGTCTTATTTAATATTTCATTCCTCTTTCAGTGTTCACGTTCCTCCGTTTAATAATGAGTACAAGACCTGCTTTCCCCAAAACACTTCTGTTTGCTGCAGTACATCTTTCAAAAGTTTTTTTTTCATTTTGCTCTTGAGTAAATTTACTTTTCATCTTAGTTTATGATGTGGATTCTCTTTACAGGCTTTGTGGTGAGTGTGTCCATGTGTGCCGTGTATGTATAGGTCCGTTCATGTATATGAGAATGCACATGTGTGTGTTTCTTACGCCCATTGATAATAAGAGGATTCAGGTTAGTTGTTTGCCAGTGTTTGGGGTGGAAGGACTTTTCTTGATCGCCGTGATTGCTTACTCAAGTGCTGTCAGCATCTACTTTAAGTTATTAAGTCAGAAGACTGACTCTCTTCCTATGTGAATTTCTGGTGTCCAGTTAGTAATTATCTAATAACAATAACTGGTAGTTACTGGGTGATTACTATGTGCTAGGTATTATTCTAAGTGTTTTAGGTAATTTTGCCCATTTAAGCCCCACAAAAACACCTATGGGGAAACTGAGGCACAGAGAGGTTAAGTAACTTTCCCAAGGCAATATAATTATTGAGGAGTCAAGTCTAGGCGCTTGACTACTGTGTAATACTATCTCTCATGTGTGTGCTACTGGACTGAGAAGGGGTCTCCCTCTCCCACTGCCTCATCATCTGACCACACAGAATTATGTCAAATATTCACCAATTATTTGAAAAAATTCTATAATCCTTCTCTTGCTTGGAAAAACTGAGTCTTCAGAGTGCATTGCATACAAATCTGTTCCCATCTCGCAACCTCCCTTCTGCTAAATTCGCATTACAAGAGGACATGCTGCACTGGCTGTGCCTTTCTATGATTGGCTTAGTTTTGTTCTTTGAAAATAGTCTCCATGTAGATATAGAAAGAGAGGTTCTGACAGGGATAATGGTGTGTATGGTCCCCTCCAGCTCAGAAAGTATCCTTGGTATAGTAGAGAGGCGCATGCAGAATCCTCTCTGTTAAGACATCAAGTTTTTGACACAAGCACACAGTGGGATTCGATGGAAATGTCCCTCTTTGTTCCTGCCTAGCTCTGATAATCTGCCTTAGGGCTCCTTTTCCTTGGTCATGGAAATTCCTCCTGGGCTCATGCAGACTGTGAAGAACATTCCTAGTTACTAGCACTATTGAAACTGTGCTGGTCTTTGTGCATTTGCATAAACACGTAACAGAGACAGTTTAAACTTATATTTTACATAAAGTAGTGAACCAGTCCACTGTTCTGACCAGACAATTTGGAGGGCCAAGAGTCAGGGTCGAGTGTGGGAGTGAGATCATTGAAGGCAAAGGTCCACAATATAGATGAGATAATTTCAAGGTAAAAAGAAAAATCTGAAACATCAAGTCCAGAGCTGTGTTGGAAAGGAAGAAATTAATTCAAAAAGAAAAACCAGTAATGGCAGTCAGGTAAGAATGAGTCCATAGAACTTAGAATATCCGGGAAGGTTATGATCTACAGAGAATGTGATTCTTATATGGATGTCTTTGGTTATTTTCTTGGCTAGAAAGGAGCTATTAAGGCCAAATAATTTAAATTAATTTATTATTAATTATATTAATTATTAATTTATTAAGACCAAAATAATTTGAACAGCACTCCAAGTCCCTTCATCAAAAGTGTCAAGGAGTCTGACTCCAAAGCATCCTAAGAAGAGGGAAATTCTCGGCCAGAATTACTTCTGTGAACTGGATTGAACTAGATTCATTGGACTTTCTCTGAAGTGAATCACGGCATCTTCTGGAGTCTATCACATCTTGTATGAAATATTCAGATTTTCTATTTTGAATGAATGGGCAAATGATTGAAAGGAAGAGTAGACTGTGGAAGATTAGTGAGTAGTAATTAACCATAAAATATATTCAGCTGGACCTGTACAACAGGAGTCACAAGGCTCAGACAGTATGCCCTCAATCACTGAGTAGTTGACTTCTGGCAAAATGGGATGCTTAGAGAGCTGAACGTCTCCCCTTTGGCCTGATGCTGATTAGCATAATTCTTGTGCCGATTTTGATCCCTTCACAGTGAATCCTCAGGTTCTACCAGAGAGGCCTGATGATCCATTCAACCTCTGACAGTAACAACTGAAACATAGAATGTTAGTAGGAATCAAAACTACTAGAACCATGAAAGGAACATTTTGAATAGAGAAATGTAGTGAGTTTTGTATATTCTTGGCAATTGTTTGTCAGTGGGATGTATTCTATCATATATACTTTAATTCCCTCCTCTTTCTGACCAGGAGTCTATGAGTGGTGAATAATAAATAGATAAATGTGAATTTGGAGAGTCTAAAACAATGCTTTTAATCCTTGGTTGATGAACACTGGGCCCTAGAAATCAGGTCACTAGGTTACTCTTGGATGTAAAAATTATGGTCAATGAATCACTAAGGGAAGGTATATATATGGCAAATGTCAGTTAGGGGATTAAATGTGTCATCCTCCATTGAAGATCAACCACCACTGGGATAGGTTTATGTTCATGGAAGGTGTTAGAAAAAGAATAAAATCCAGAGCAATCATATTCTGAAAACATTAGAAAATAAAGAGAGGCCACAGAAAGTTCTTAGGCTTCCTGACCTAGTCCTTGATTTAAGTATATGTGTCATACATAGATGGTGGCATAAAACAGAGGATGCTCCCAAAATGAAGCCCATAAAATTTCCCAAGGCCTATAATTAATATCATGAATGCGATGAGTGTACCCCAGCCTTCTCACACATACGGACCTGTGTCCCAGGAAGTCTTAAATTGCTACTGCAACTAGACATTTATTTGTAGTTTTGTCAAGACTTTTTAAGCAGCTGCAGGTCAAAATGAATGGTTGAAAATTTCCTAAATGACCTTATCCTAAGGTGAGACTAAGCACACCACCTTCTTGCACTCTGGCTTTGGTAGAAGCAGCTACTCTGGGGTTTGGGCTACTTCCCTGTGAACCTGGAGCTCAAAATCCCTGAGCACAAGCACATATATAGGTGTACTACGTTCCAGCACATGCAATTTTCCAACCTGAGTGATCTCAGCCTTTGTTAGAGTCTTCACAATTACTTTATGGCAGAAACTGCTACCTGTTCACCAAAATAAGTTTTCTATTCTTTCTTAGGCTATAGAACTAGACTACATTTCTAAGCTTTCTTTGCAAAGACGGATGGCCAAATAATAGAGTTTTAAGCAAAGAAATGTAAGCAGAAGTGATGTGTGTCACTTTCTGGCTAGGCCCAGATGAACTGTAGACACTGGAATGTTATATAAACAAGAAATAACTTTCTGTTGCATTGAGCCATTGTATGTTGGATCTGTCTGTTACTGCAACATATGCTACACTAAACCACTTTTAATGAAGTGCTCAGTTTTTCTCATTTAAATTCAATATTTAGCTTATAAGTAGATTGTTACATTAAATGAGAACATAGATACACCATGGCTGGTATATAATATGTGCTCAAAGAATTATAGTTATCCTTGATAGTACAATCCTAGGGTGAAAGGAATTCTTAACAACTCACTTGGATAACAAGTAGCTGCCGAATGAAAAAGTTTTAGTCACTTGGGGTGTTAACAGCCTTCATTTTCTTTTCTTTCTTTCTTTTTTTTTTTTTTGTGAGGAAGATTAGCCCTTCACTAACATCCACTGCCAATCCTCCTCTTTTTGCTGGAGAAGATTGGCCCTGGGCTAACATCTATGCCCATCTTCCTCTATTTTATGTGGGATGCCACCACAGCATGGTTTGACAAGTGGTGCATTGGTCCGCGCCTGGGATCCAAACCTGTGAACCCCAGGCTGCTGAAGCGGAGCACGTGATCTTAACCACTACACCACCAGGCCAGCCCCCAACAACCTTCTAAACTAAACTTTAAGGATGAATCCAAGTGGATAGTGCCCCAAGAAACTTTTCTTTAGTAAACATAGTTGAAATTTTTTTATCACTGTTTTCTCCCATAGAAATTCTGTAAGTCTTTTTATTAACCTCTCTGGTGGCAGAGTTCTAAATTGCCCCTCAACGACCTCACCTACTTGAATTCCCATCCATGTGCAGTTACTCTCCCCTTGAGCATGGGCTGCATCTGATGACTTGCTTCTAACCAATAGAATATAATAAAAGTGATGGGATGTCACTTCTGTGATCAGGTTACAAAAGATTGTGACTTCCATTTGCTAGCACACTGTCTCTATTGCCTTATTTGGCTTTCATACTCAAAAGAAGCAAGCTGCCATGTTGGAGAGGCCCACAGTACAAGAATTGAGGATATGCTTTGGCCAACAGCCAGTGAGGAACTGAGGCCTTCAGTTCAACCATGTCTGAGGAACTGAATTCCGCCAACAAAGGCCGAATGAACTTGAAAGTGGATCCTTCCCCAGTCGAGGGTTCAGATGAAACTACAGACCCTGTTCTGAGACCTTTGTTGTACTCTTGTGAGAAAGTGTAAGGCAGAGGATCCAGCTAAACTCTGCCCACATTCCTGGTCCCCAGATACTGTGAGATAATAAATGTATATTGAAGTTGCTAAATTTGGGGATAATTTCTTTTGTAGCAATAGATAACATGGGATATTAACAGGCCTCTGGACCCAACTTTATGGATCAATCAAAATGGCTTCTCCTTCAGATAATTTTCTACCTACAATTGAAATGATCGTCTTTCTGTTTTGTTTTGCTTTTCAGAGAATGTGTGTGCATATTTATAATATCATTTATGACATTTTAATGTGTATTATAACTCCTTTCATACCAGTTTGGTATTCTATAGTAGAATGTATGCCTCTCAAAGGGAATGATGATATCTTACCCATTTTCTTTGTGTCTTCTGTGGCCCAAAGTATAATAGGTATTTAATGAACAATATAAATACGAAATAGTGCACTATTTACTGTTTTGAAAATTTACATTTATAACTGATTTAGAATACTACAAATTTCCTTTCTAATGAAAAGTACTTCATTTCTCTCAAATTATGGACAAAGTATTTTCCTTTTGTAATTAAAATTAAATCTATTGTCAAATATGTCATGTACAGTTAATTTTCCAGGATCATTAACTATATATTTGTACAGTTTTACTAAGTTTATCTTTGGAATATTTTTCTAGGAAAATAATTCATTCATAGAACTTTTTCTACTTAGACTCAGCAGATAGTTAATTTAAAGAACATGATTCAGATTTACTAACTAAATGCAATTTCTTTTTTTAAATAGTAGCAATATAAGAAGGTTTATAATATAAATATAAATTTTATCAAAGCATGTAGAAATATTTAAGGATCTAGCAATCCAGTATCATCAATGTAAACTAAAAGTGAAACCCTAAAAAGTATGGTATATATCCAGAAATAACCAAAAGTAATAAATAACAGAATATATGTGAATGTTTATATATGTATGTTTATGTGTGTGTACATGTGTGTATATATATATATACACACATATACATACACACAAGAACATATGTATGAATATATATGAAATATATAAGGTTAGTTAGAAAAATTAAAATGTAGTTTCTAAATAATAAAGTGATTCTTTTTTATATTTGCTTTAAATTTTATGTTAAATTTTATTGAAATATTTTTAAAATCATTCATTTTAGTATGCATTTTTGTCAAATTATAATCTTTTATCACTTAATAATAGAGGATAAGAAGACTTTTAAGCACATAAAGATGATGACATTTGGATGGAATTCAGTTGAGCAATAATTTCATCAAATAATATATTTCTTTTCAAAAATACTGTTAAAGAAAATATCACAGATGAATTGGACAGAATAGAAAGAAAAATGTCATCTTAAATCATCTGTCCCACCTTACAGGTAACTGCGTATAATTCTACAATTATACAATGTGTTGATATATACTTGAAATGCTTGAAATATGGAAAGGATAAATTTGTTAATACATCTGACAATTATTTTATGACAGATATTCATACTATTTCTATAGACAGAAACACTGTATAATGATGTATAAATTCTAAAGCAAGGAATTTATAAAAGAAAATGCTAGAAATTATACTACTAAATGAATGATATTCTTCTTCATATTAATTCCCTTGGGAAAGCTCATTTGTAGAAATTTTAGTGTTTCCAGCTTAGATGAGTCTATGTATTGCAATGATGCTGTCACTGTTCAAAACAATTTTGGAATGCCTGTTTTGGTGTTATAAGAGTCATTCAATATGCTCTACAGGAAAATTGGTCTACTTTTGTGAGTAACCAAACCCACTCATCATTGATAAAATTTTGCCAGTATTAAGGCTATTACATAAAAGTTCCATAGGTTCTAAAGGCAATTCCAGAAGATGAGTTGAAATACTATGTTGAACAGTGGGGTAATTGTTGAACTAAAGTGTACAGCCTTCCAAGACAATTGCTTCAAGGAAGATAGAATTGCTTTTTGTATTGTATAAATATTGGTATGTTTGCTTAAAACATTCTGACAATATTTCCCAACACTGCTTGCTTGTATAACACTATATGATGGATGTATGTAGGCATGAATATGTTTATTTGGTTATTCTACAGATCAGTTCTATCATACTGTCTCTAATACTTGGCTGAATACTAAATTTGAATATTAATAATAGAAACCATTAGCACAAATCTGAATATAAAAGATTTAAAAATAAAATACCATTTAAAATTATCCCTACAGCTAGAGGAACAGAAAGTGGTCTTTAAATGAAGTGTCATAAAAGGCAGTAAAGAAGAGAAAATTTAATATCTTATCTATTCCATTTTAGAGATGAGAAGATCAAGACCTAGAGGAGTTAAGTGATTTGCACAGAGAAAATAAAATCTTTTTATTTAAAAAAATAAAATAAAAATAATAATAAAATATAAAATAAAAGTGATCTCTTGGACCACAGGAATAGGAACTAAGCCACTTACGTTCCTATTAGATAACATAAAAAGGGCAAAAGTCAGTGGCAACATTTTGGGGCTTATATATACCAAGTTACTCTAGGATATTGACTTTTTGGGTGTTTTGGTGTTTAGAATATTTTAATATGCTTAGCAAATAGAAGAACTAGCGCAAAATGAAGGAAGCCAAATACTGATTCTTCACATTTTAATAGCTACAACGCTTATTTTTGCAAGCATCAATCATTTCACACTGGACAGTCTGAAGTGACAGCCTTGTCACCAAGCTTTCTTTCTCCAATGCATTCTAAAGTAAGCAGTAAGGTGTTCTTTCTTTTAATGAAATTCTAAGAATCTAACTTTTCCAGTTCCTAATGACATTCGTTAACTCCTCTCAGAACAAGTAAATATGAATAGATATTATTTATATAACAGGAATTCTTAACATATTTTAATTACCTCTTGGATTGCTCTAATCACACATTCTTTCCTTTTTCTGTAAACCACTTTTAATTGACTGGGAACAGAACCAATAACTCAAAGCTTATTAGCAAACATAAATAAGCAATTGCACTAAATGGGAAACTGCAGGATGGCATCCAGTGAGGGTAATAATAGCAATATTGGTTCATGCTCATTTGGGCCCTTGCAGCAAAGACTAACCAAGAATGTCTTATATGGGAACCTGGGTAGAAAGTGTGTTGTCCTAGATTGAGTTCCTTCCCTTCATTTCCTTTTCTGTTTCTTCTTTTTCCTACTCTTCACTTTGACTTCCTTCCTCTATGTGTGCAACCTGTATTTTCCAGACCAAACCAGCTTGAAATACAATCAAAAGACACAATTCAAATAATAAGAAAAATGTCATTGCTCTACACTTTTTTCAGTGGAATCCCTGGAACCAGCCCTCTCCCAGGTTCCTTCCTCTATCTTTAATGCTTTCAACAATATAAAATGTTGTATCTTTGTGATTAAGAGCGCAGACCGTAGAACTAGCTGCCTGAGTTTAAGTCTGGTTCCAGTCCTTAGTAGACGTGTGGTTTTGGGAAAGTTCTAAACCTCTCTGTCTCAGTCTCCTTATGTATAGAATGATATAATATTAATAATAACAAAAACAATCCTACATCCTAGAATTATTATGAGGATGAGTTAATGCACATAAAGCTCTTAGGATGATGCCTACCACAGAATAAACACCTAAAAATGTTAGCTATTGTTATTATTGTTGACATTTTTTCTATATACTTACACACTCTGAAAGTGTTTCAAGCTTACTTCTATTAGCTTGAGTGTCTCTTTATTTCTGACTGTATCTCTTTTATGACTTTTATTTAAGTTAATATTTCAGTTTCTTACACCCCCCACGCAGCATGATCTCTACTACTACATCACATTCAGATTTTTCCCCAGACATCTCATCCATTGGCATTCAGCTAATGAACCTCAACCTGCTTCTTCTTCAAGGTGGTTTCTTCTTCTATCTGGGGCACTGCACAGTGCTTCAGGAGCACAGGAGTTTGAGACACTGAGTCTTAACACTGAGCTTCAACTTACAATATGTTTAGCTACTGTCTCTATCATCAGATTTTTAAGATAAGACATTCACACAAATAGCTCAGTGGGACAGGTGCCCAAATACCTGATTTCTCATTTTGAGCAAGCTGAGTCTAACCATTGCTGAGGCCTTTAAAACAAACAAACAAAAAACAAGTAGAAGGTGTATGCACGCAATGTCAGATCTGCTGATGACTCTTCCAATGTCACTTTTGGGATTTTATATTTCTATCATTGAATAAATTAGATACAATTAGATCATTTTTCCATATGAAAAATAGATTTAAATTTCTCTATATGTATATGGCACAGTACATATCTCAAAGTATAGTACTTCCAATTTTAGTGCCAACTTCCCTCATTTTAGAACTTTGAAATTCAATCCCAACTTTCACTATGTAGATGTTTGACTATGTGCTTAGTTTTCTCTTTGCAAAGTACAGATAATAATTGATCCTCCCTCACGGAATTGTTGTAAGAGTTAAATAAATTAGTTAAATACATATTAAAATCTCTGTTATATTGCTGTTAGAACTCCTCAAAACGTTATTTCAGAAGTTCAAGATCTCAATATGGAAAAATATTTTGGAATGCAAGTTTGAAAATTCACATCCATAAAATTTTAAACAGTGACAACCTGTTGAATTTGTAGTGAATTTCCCTACTTACAATTTGGAATGGTCAGATTATTATAGAAAATGAAATAGATACCCAAAGTATGGTATTTGCATACAAGTTTTATTTTAAAAAGTAGTTAAATTTCTTCCATTTGCTTTTATTTTGGAGCTTTGATCCTTGAAAAATATTTTTTAATGACATGTGACAATGAGTTGTTCTTCTGACCTTCATCAATTTATTTTATTATTATAATCTCTAGCTTGTCTATCATCTATACATACACAATGGCATGTACACACAAGTGTACATAGAAAGAGCTGCACTATTTGTTCTATACTACCACTAGCCACAATGACAAATTGTGTAACTGCAGCATTTGCAGTAGATATTTTTTTCCTGTCTTTGTCAAATGTAAATTATTTTCTCTTGCTGGTAGCTTAAGGTTACCACAACAAAAATTTTGAAGAGTCCTGGTTCTAGTTCCTATATGACTCCACGGTAAAACAATTACAGTTCCTTTTCCAAAAAAAAAACCCTTTCTGGGAAAGTGAAAACACTTGTGAATGATAATATGCCTTCCTATTTGTAAAACCCTGAAACTCTCTAAGGCCTGGAGTTCTAGCAATTATTAGATCACAGTTACACTTTGTCAGGACAAAATGTCTTACATCTTTGCTAGAAGAGAGGAAGACCCTAAGATTATAATATATTTGAACAAGAAGGTGCTAACTTTGCATTATTTTCCATTCTTCTTCCTGTCTTTGTCAGGAGGATGGATCCATGCTGTGCTATTCTTTATTCTGGTTGCCACCTTTGTCATGAGAATGAGACGCCAGAATCAGAATGTTTCCTGTGAGATATAATAGCATGCTTTCCTACTCTCACCTCTCAGGGTGTTGTATTTAGTTAGGTTAGAGCCTCTGAATCCCTTAGGGCAGCAGCTCAACATTCACCATTCACGCAAGGTGTCCTTTTTGATTGGATTCATTGTAAAAGTATTTGATGTTTTGGTCAGTTCTGCAGCCCTTCTCTGTCTCAAACACACTCCTCAAAAAAAAGAGCTTTTATCACTATCAGGTCAATCAAATGTATGTTGCGATTTGTGGTATACACAAATACACACATGATTTAATTATTTCTAAAAATCCTATCACTTACAAAGATTTCAATATTCCAATTACACATAGGAATGTAGAACAAGTAGCTGCTATGCTTTTGGGAAAAGATATGTGAGATGGGCAGTTAAAATAAAAGAAGTTCATTCCCTTGAAGATGTATTTATTTCATATTTAGAAAATTGCTATGTTTTAATTTTTATTTTGCTTGGGGGCATATTTTTAAATTAGTCTCTCATCTAGACTAAGATATAAATATTGTATTGTATTTTTAGACCATACTTCTGCCCCAACATGTAAAATGAAACCTGCAGATATATATCCAAGTAACCACTTATTTTTTGGAAATATTAGGATATATGGTGCCAACATGATAAACATCTCTATGCAGTTGCATTTCCCAATATAGACAGAATTTCATACTCATGCAGGGCAAAGGAAGAAGACATAGTTAGAATGAATAATCCTTTTGAATTTGAAAAGTGTACATATAAAGCAAAGAACCATATGAATCTAGTCAATGACACAACTTCCTGTATTATGTATGTGAGAAATATTTTTTGAGTAACTTTAGTCTTGAGCTTTAGTCTTTTTTGTTTTTCCAGAGGAATTGACGTAAAATTGAATTATACGTGATCGTTTTCTAGGATTAAAAACAATATGATTGTTATCAGTTTGGGCCAGATTAGTAAGAAAAACAGAAACCACACTAAGTATTTCAACAGAGAGGTTTTAATGTAGGTGATTAGTGATCTGCCTCTGGCTAACTAGGAAGCAACTAGTCTCTCACTGGTAGTGAAGAACTCCTTGAGTCTTGGCCACATCCTTCACTTGGCCACTAGACTAGGCTGTCTCCCCTGTAGCCTTTGTTGTATTGCAACTTCCTACCATAACAGTGGCAGCATCCACAGCGGCTCCATTGGCTCACTCGCAAGTCAGTGAGTTCACTAACCCCTTTCTCCTAGGATAGTCAGAGGTATGTGATTCCCTTCATATCTTATAGAAGCCAAGAGAAGCTTACGTGAGCTAAACTTAGGCCCTTCTTCTGTCTAACCATAATGGGTGCAAAGTTTTCCCTCATGCATTTCCTGATGGATGTGGAGCCAACCTAGGAAACAATCTCCTTTTAGATTCCCGAATATGATCATAGAACAAGCTCCTTATTGCCACTTTGAGTCCACTCACTGAGTTTAACTTGCTTCTGAGCTTCTGTCTAGAGAGATCAGAACGGAGATCAGGAAATCAGCACTCACGTTCCACTGGCAGCTTCACCACTTATCTTCCTTCTTCCTTCTCATCCAAATCCCTCAAAGCTTTAAGGGGCAGGCTTCTGCTCTGCTCTAGACCTTCTCTATGTTGAATTCTATGGTAGAGTTCGCCATGTCTATAGGTCAATATATTCAATGTATGTAAGCCATTATTTAGAAAAGTATTTATTCCTAGATAAAGCTTTGTTTTAAATATAGTTATCCTACTTTAAAAACATAAAAATATCCTATTATGAAGACCAGAAACTTTTTATTTCTCTGATCTTTCTGCTCTGAAGGTCCTATCTCCCAATCCATAATAAATGGAAGTTTTGTTGTAAATAGAACAAATACTATGTATAAGATGATGAAAAGAAAAAAACATATTGTTGTATTTCCTATTCAAAAAAACAAGCTTGGTTAAGAGAACTGCAAGATGAATAGGCCGGGGACCTAATGTAAAAGCACTTTCAACTTTATCATCTACTCACTTCCATTAGATGCTGTTTCCCGAGAAAAGTGGGACGAATAGTCACGTTCTGATTTTTGTTGCCTCACAGGCCTGAAGTGATAGAGATTTGAGACACAGTGTGCTTGTGCCTCAAGACTCGAGAATGAATGTTTCTGGCAGAAATTGCAGGCTGGTGAGTTGTGAAGTCATTCTCACACTGAAAATTATTTTTGGATAGCAGTTCTGTAACTCAATGGAGGCAGCTGATCCTTCACTCAAGCTTATATCCGGAAGTTAGAGCCCTTACACAGCAGTTCTGCTAATAGCCAGTGTTAAGTTTAATTGGGAGGTCTTCATACCTTAGGAGGCCTGACGATCCAGTGTTACTCTCATGGCTACCAAGCCTTGCAGTTTAAGGTCACAGCTTCCCAAGTTGTGGGTCAGCCAGTCTCCCCCAGGGCATATGTGGTCTGGGCTAGTTCTAGAGACCAGCTCCAGAAACACTGCCCAGCTTTCTGCAGAGCCGCCAACAGTGGTGTCCCAAAGCTACTCAAAGCATAACTACATTGGTATTTTTTTTCTCCAGGACAATTGGGCCTGCTCTTCCCAGATATTTAATCATCTGAGGGACACTATCCAAGTTACGCTTCCAAGAATAGGAAAGATCGTCTAAAGGTAATTTGCTTTTTACATTTACATAACTATAGGAGACCATGAGATGAATTTTTGTCTGAATAAAGAAGAGTAGCCTTCCTTCGTAAAAGCTATTCATTTGAAAGTTATGCATATTTCTGTGTGGTTATTGGATTGGTGTCTGTACCTCACTAGCTGTAAACTCCACTAGTGCAGGTGCCTTGTCGTCTGGTTCTCATTGCGTCCCCGGTGTCTAACACAGAACCTGACACAAAAATGGGCTAATAAATATTTGTGGAATTAACAAATGAATAAATCTATCCCAACGTGATGTTTTCTCCTTGCTCTATTGTGAAGTATTTGGTACCATTTCTAGCTAAAGAGGAGAGGAAAAAAACACCAACTTAATCCCTGATGTGGTACTCCTTAAGTTATCTTCCTAAAAATAGATAGCTATCAGACTCAGATTGATTCAACCTATTTTCTTTTTTTGTGTTGTCCTTGTCTGGTTTTGGTATTAGGGTAATGTTGGCTTCATAGAATGAGTTAGGGAGCTTCCCCCACTCCTCAATTTTTTGGAAGAGTTTGAGAAGGATAGGTATTAAGTCTTCTTTGAATGTTTGGTAGAATTCACCAGGGAAGCCGTCTGGTCCTGGACTTTTATTTTGGGGGAGGTTTTTGATTACTGTTTCGATATCCTTACTGGTGATTGGTCTATTCAAATTCTCTATTTCTTCTTGATCCAGTTTTGGAAGGTTGTATGATTCTAAGAATTTATCCATTTCTTCCAGATAGTCCAATTTGTTGGCATATAGCTTTTCATAGTATTCTCTTATAATCTTCTGTATTTCTGAGGTGTCCATTGTAATTTCTCCTCTTTCATTTCTGATTTTACTTATTTGAGCCTTCTCTCTTTTTTTCTTGGTGAGTCTAGCTAAAGGTTTCTCAATTTTGTTTATCTTTTCAAAGAATCAGCTCTTGGTTTTATTAATTTTTCTATTTTTTTTTAGTCTCTATTTCATTTATTTCTGCTCTGATTTTTATTATTTCCCTTCTTCTACTGATTTGGGGCTTTGTTTGTTCTTCTTTTTCCAATTCCTTTAGGTGCATTGTTAGATTGTTTATTTGAGATTTTTCTTGTTTGTTGAGATAGGCCTGTATTGCTATAAACTTCCCTCTTAGAACCGCTTTTGCTGTATCCCATAAATTCTGGCATGTGGTATTTTCGTTTTCATTTGTCTCCAGGTATTTTTTGATTTCTCCTTTGATTTCTTCGTTGACCCAATTGTTATTCAGTTGCATTTTGTCTAATCTCCACATATTTGTGGCTTTTCTGATTTTCTTCCTATAGTTGATTTCTAGTTTCACACCTTTGTTGTCAGAAAAGATGCTTGGTATTATTTCATTCTTCTTAAATTGATGGAGACTTGTTTTGTGGCCTAATATATGATCAGTCCTGGAGAATGTTCCATGTGCATTTGAAAAGAATGTGTATTCTTTGGTTTTTGGATGGAATGTTCTGTGTGTATCTACTAGGTGCATCTGTTCTAGTGTGTCATTTAAGGCCAATGTTTCCTTGTTGATCTTCTGTTTCAATGATCTATCCATTGGTCTAAGTGGAGTGTTAAAGTCCCCTACTGTTATTGTGTTACTGTCTATTTCTCTTTTTATGTCTGTTAATAATTGCTTTATATATTTAGGTGCTCCTACATTGGGTGCATAGATATTTACAAGTGTTATATCCTCTTGTTGGATTGTTCCCTTGATCATTATGTAATGCCATTCTTTGTCTCTTTTTACAGTTTTTTTTGTAATGTCTATTTTGTCTGATATGAGCATTGCTACCCCAGCTTTCTTTTTATTGCCATTTGCGTGGAGTATCTTATTCCATCCCTTCACTTTCAGTTTATGAGTGTTTTTAGATCTGAATGTCTCTTGTATGCAGCCTCTTTAGGTCTGAGTGTCTTTAGGTTTCTTGTATGCAGCCTATATATGTGTCTTGTTTTTTTATCCAATCAGTCACCCTATGCCTTTTAATTGGAGCATTTAGTCCACTGACATTTAAAGTAGCTATTGATAAGTATGTACTTGCTGCCATTTTTTAACTTTTTTTTCTCAGTGTTTTAGTGGTCCTTCTCTGTTCCTTTCTTCTTCTCTTGCTCTCTTCCTTGTGGTTTGATGGCTTTCTTTAGTAATATGTTTGGGTTCCTTTCTCTTAGTTTTTTGTGTATTTATTATAGGTTTCTGTTTTGTGATTACCATGGGGTCCATATACAGTAACCTACATATATAGGAATCTATATTAAGTTGATGGTCTCTTTAGTTTGATCTCTGTCTGAAAGCTCTGCTGTTTAACTCCCCTCCTCCCACATTTTATGTTTTTGATATCACATCTAACCTCTTTTTTGTGCATTTGTATCCATTACCCTCTTATCATGGAAACAGATAATTTTTCCTATTTGTGGTCTTCTCTTTTCCCTTACATAAGTCCCTTTAGCATTTCTTGTAGTACTGGTTTCTTGGGGACAAACTCCTTTAATTTTTGCTTGTCTGGGAAACTTTTTATCTCTCCTTTCAATTTGAATGATAACCTCGCTGGGTAGAGTATTCTTGGCTGTAGGTTTTTTCCTTCTAGCACTTTAAATATATAATGCCACTCTCTTCTAGCCTGTAAGCTTTCTGCTGAGAAGTCAGCTGATAGCCTTATGGGGTTTCCTTTGTTTTTTATGGCTTTTAGGATTCTCTCTTTATCTTTAATTCTGGACATTTTAATTATGATGTGTCTTGGTGTGGGCCTCTTTGGGTTTATTTTGTTTGGTGCTCTCTGTACTTTCTGTACCTGGATGTCTGTTTCTTTCCTTAGGTTAGGGAAGTTTTCATCTATTATTTGTTCAAATAGATTCTCTGCCCCTTTGTCTCACTCTTCTTCTGGGACACCTATAACATGGATGTTAGTGCACTTGATGTTGTACAGAGGTCCCTTAGACTGTCCTCACTCTTTTTAATTCTTTTTTCTTTTACCTGTTCTGCTTGAGTGATTTCGTCTATTCTTTTTTCCAGCTTGCAGATCCCTTCTTCTGATCCTCTACTCTGTTTTTGAGTCCCTCTAGTGAATTTTTCATTTCCAGTATTGTATTCTTCATTTCTGATTGGTTCTTTTTTATATCTTCCGTTTTTTTGTTGACGTTCTCACTGAGTTCATCCATTCTTCTCCCCAAATCAGTGAGCATTCTTAACACTCATAGTTTGAACTCTCTGTCAGGTAGGTTGCTCATTTCTGTTTCCCTTAGTTCCTTTTCTGAGGTTTTGTCGTTTTCCCTTTCTTGGAACATATTCCTTTGCCTCCTCATTTTGCTTCTTTCCCTGTGCTTCTGTCTATGTATTAGGTAGGTCAGCTACGTCTCCTGCTCTTGGAGAGTTGACCTTATATAAGTGATACCTTATGATGTCTGGCAGTGTGCTTCCCAAGTTCTGAATGTTCCATATGTGGGCTACATGGGTCCTTCTGTTGTGGTGTGGTTGTTCTCCCTGTAGGTGCCCAGGGAGGCTGAGCTATGCCCCTGGCCAGCTGTTGTAATGCTCAACTGCTTGTAGTTGTTTTGGGCCCTTCAGTCTCTTTATCAGGTGTGGGGAGCCCCAGCACAGTTGGTTGCAAGTTCTAATACCACATTTGTGTTGCAGCATTTGTTTTAAGTGAGTAGGCCCCCAGCGTGGCAGGTTGTTAGTCTCAGGGGTTTACAATTGCTATAAGCCTCCAGCCTTTAGGTCTCTTGTCAGCTCTCTGAGGATTGCAGCTGGGTGGGGCTGGCCTCAGGCATGGGAGCACCCAATTGTTTCAGTCTTTGGAAGGTGGGGCAAACCCCCTATGTGGGTCTTTGAGAAACACAAGTCTTCTGCAGCTGACAAGCCCTGCCACCCACAGGTCTACACACACAGTCAACACAGTCCTGCCCCGTGTGTGTGCCCTGACCTCTTGAAGTGGACCCAGTCTCTCCAAGGCGGGTACCCTACACTCTCCACCTGCTCCTTGGACCCACTCGCCAGTCTGCGGAGAATCCAGGCAGCTCATTTGGCAGGCCCACAGGTTGCCCCAGGGCTTGTTGTTGGGTGGGGCCAGTCCCTAGGGTGGGCTTCCCATCCTGGCTGAGCTGGATTAAATCAGTGCTCTAGTGGGTAGAGCAGACCCTGGGCTAGCAGGCCCCAGGGAGAGCTCCAATGGCATCTGCCAGTGTCTGTGTCAGCACACCCACACCAGGCCACAACAATGGCAGCCGCCAATGTCCCAGTCCCTGGAGAGGTCTCACCTCCCACCAAGATGCACTCAGAGCCTATCAGGTGAGTCTCTTTTCATCAAAGCACTGTGCACCTTTCTTTCTGGCGATTTTAGGTTGCTTTCTGAAATGGGTGAATTTGTGAGTGGGCCCTTTAAGAGCTGGTTTTAATTTCTGTGTGAACCAGCTTTTCTGGGGGTACTCCCCAATGTTTTAGTAGCAAGCAAAGTCAGATATTATGCCACTCATCTCAATGGTGCTGGGTCCAAAAAATGCCTATAGCAGGCGTGCTCCCCGGCTCAGGGCCCTGCTCCTCCAGGGAGGGCTGCGGACCTGTGGGCTGCTCCTGGGCGGCCATGAAACTGGTGGCTTGTGAAGGTGGTGTTTTTTCTCTCCAGAAGGGAATTTCTGCATCTTCCACCTCAGTTAGGATTGTCGTTTGTTGCAGGAGTTCCTCTTATCCAGTTTTCAGTTCTCTCTCAGGGGTAATTTTTCCACAAGTAGTTGTAAATTGGCTGTGTCCCTGGGAGGAGGTGAGTTCAGAGTCTGCCTACGCTGCCATCTTGACTCCTCTCCCCAATTTAGGATTTTTAAATCAAATAAATTCATCAGTATTTATTACAGTACCTAAAATTGTGTTCTGCAAAACATCAGTTTTCTAGGATTTTGCTAGGTAATATGTAGAAAAATTAATCTAAAGTCAAATGAGTTTAGAGCCAATGGGACAAACAAGTTTCTTTATTGTACTTTTCATAGCCATTGAGGGAGTAATATACTCTGGAATATAGTATACTGGTGTCTCAAATTTATTGGACTAGAGAATTTTATTTTTATAGTAACTTTTTCTAATACTTATGTTCCATGTTGAAAATATTAGATTGGAAGACATTTTTAAATTTCAAACCTAAACTCCAAGAAATAGTGTAAAGCAATTGATTATGATGATATAACAGCAATTTGTACATTTTTAAGGATTCCCCGATGTAAAGGTTTATTTTCAATCAGATTGTGAACCAGAGAGTAATTATGTTTTATTCATCTTTGTCACAAGCATCCTAGCATTTTCTAGTTTTTGGTGCATAGCAAGCACTCAATAAAAATTTGTTTACTAAAGGAGACAATGAGAGATATATCAAACTAAAGTGTTTGCTATATATCGAATGCAATAATTATTCTGAATTAGAAATACTTTTTGACTATCTGACACTACTAATGCATGCTGTTGGAAATATGTGTTGTTAAAAGTTAAAAAATTTCTCAAATCAGAAAGAAAAATGCATGTACACATTTCTTCTATAGAAAATGAAAAAGTAGGTAGAATAAATTTATTATACCAAAATGTACTGAGAAGAATTAATTTTTAAAAATCAATGTATGAAAGAATGATAATACAAAATTATGATCAAGAAATAGAATAGGCCTCTCTGAAGATTCTACACTGTTTTGATTTACATAAACCTGATTCTTATTAATAATAGTATATTTTCCTGTGGAATAATTTTGTAGATTTGGCTTCCTAGTTTTTGTTCAGTTGAATTTACCATGGTGAGATTGGGTGGAATACCATTGTCCATTGGGTGACTGGCAAAATTTCAGAGATTAGGCTGTTATATTCCTTAAATTAGACCCAGGAGCCATCCACAGCTGGGTAGGAAAACATTTCTACACAGTACTGGGCTAGATCACAGTAATAACTATAATATCCCAATAATCCATGTCTAAAGTGGAGTTAGGAAATGATTATAACAAGAGCTTACTAACTAGTTATTTTTATGAGGTTTGTCCTCAAAAAATGGGGAATATATCTAAACATTCCTAATTTGACTTAATTAGCAGCAACAGGCTCCTAAACATAAGTCTTGGAAGAATTAGCCGAAAGGCCATTCATAAGCTACTGTTTTTTCCCTTTTGGGGATTGTAATAAGTAATGAAGATCTCAAGTGCCCTGTTTGCCTCGGTGAGTTCTTGAGAACAAATGTGGTTGTATGTAAAGGCTTTGGAGTATACAATGCACTACACAAAGGAAAGAAACATTTTTCATTAATTCATTTAGACAATTCTTGGAAATATTATGTTTTTAATATTTACTATTACTTTAATATCAATATTATTAATTTGATATTAATTAATAACAATTAATAATAATAATATATTTAATATTTATAATATTTAAATTATAGTTTTTACATTATACTCTGAGGGAAAGGATTATTTACCTGATCTGTTGTCTTTCTCTTAGCCTGAGGGGCCTCTAAAGATTTGACTCTTGGTTGAATTCTCCTGGAAACATGAACACAGGGAATATGTTAGTGTGTGCCAGATGTAAGATAAATAAGAGTCCTGCTGAGGTTGATATATAATGAATGGCACACCTATACTTGGGTGTCTAGACTGTTTATCGAGTAACCTGTAGTTCAAAAGTAATCTGTAATTGATCAGCTGCATCAGAGATGGGATTTACTTCTGTACCTCTGAGAGGATTATGAGTCTAGCAAGATGAAAAAGCTGATAGAATCCTGGAGCTAATGGCTTCTGTGAGCTGAGGTGGTCCATACCCACTTGATCTCATCTCCTGTGATCACGCACATCCCTACTAGGAGAAACTGAGACATTCAGCAGCTGTATCTGGGAGTCATGAGACCCTGCTCTGTGTTTCCTGTGCATGCCAGGTTGTCTATCCTGCAAGCTTTCTTAGAGGCTGTGTAAAGCCTGTTTTTGGAGGCTGAGTGAAGCCTGTTTTGTCTCATGAGTTTGATGGGCAGTTCAAACCCCAGACCACTATTGTTGGTCAAGCATAGTGAGTATTGTCATATGAGAAAGATCTTAAATATATACTTCTTAAATCTCTCACTTAAAGATTCTGCTGAACTTCTAATATTCTAGGATTTGGTGAAAAAGAGTATAACATTCATGTATTAGTTTCCTAGGACTGCCATAACAAATTACCACAAACTGGGTAGTTTAAAACAACAAAAATTTATTGTCTCCCAGTTCTGGAAGCTAGAAGTCTGAAATCAAGATGTCAGCAGGGCCATGCTCTCTCTTAAGGCTCTAAGGGAGATCCTTCTTTGCATCTTCTTATCTTCTGGTGGTTACGGGCAATCCTTGGCTTTCCTTGGCTTGTGGATGTGTCCCTCCAATCTCTGTCTCCTTCTTCACATGGTATTCTTCTGTGTGTGTGTGTATGTTCAAATACTCCTCTTTCTATAAGGACATCAATCATTGGATTAGGACCCACCCTAATCCAATATGACCTCATCTTAACTTGATTACATCTGCAAAGGACATATTTCTAATATGATCACATTCACAGGTACTAAGGGTTAAGACACAAGCAAATCTTTTTTGGGGAAACAATTATATCCACAACAATGCATCATATAATAGATTTTAGTGACAACCCTTTAACTTTGTTCTTGTCATGGATTGCTTGATGCATTTATTCATTCAAAAATATTTATTGAGCTGAGTATTTTTCTAGGTGCTCGGAATAAAGTAGCAAATAAAACAGACATGTGCCCTTACCTTCATGAGAGTAGACAAGAATTATATAAATAATTAAACAGAGAATTTGTCAGATAATGATAAGTATTAGAGAAAATAATAAAGCAAAGTAGAAAGGTCAAGGCGTGCCAGATAGAGACTGCTATTTTACAAAGAGTGGTTGGAGAAGGTCCTACTAATATGACACTCTCTGAATGAGGTAGGAAATCATTAGAGTTGTGAGCAGAAGAATGACGAGATTTGAATTATATTTGAAAAGGATCATGAGGCTTTTATGAGAATAGGCTAGACAAGGGAATAGAGATTGCAATCAGTAAAGAAGATAAGTACCCTTCCCTGCTCTATCTTGAAAGTGGAAAGAGCAGGTAGGAAGTTATGGGAATTGAATATCTAAAAGATGATAATAGCTTCGAACAAGCTAGTAATGGAGATGATAAAAGTGGTGGGATTCTTATTATGTTCAAAAGATGGAGCCAAAAGGATTTCCAATGGAAAGGATGGCTATAAGATTTTTGATCCGATCAACTCAAAGTATGGAGTTGCCATTTACTAAGACAGCAAGACCATAGGAGCCAAGTGTATGTGTAAGAGTATGTGTGTGTGTTTGTGTAAGAAGATACACTTTCAATTCCTTTTTTTTGGTGAGGAAGATTAGCCCTGAGCTAACATCTGTTGCCAATCCTCCCCTTTTTGCTGAGGAAGACCTGCCCTGGGCAAACATCCATGCCCATCTTCCTCTATTTTATATGGGACGCTGCCACAGCATGGTTTGACAAGCGGTGCGTCAGTCCACACCTGGGATCCAAACCTGCGAACCGGGATCTGAACCTGGGAACCTCAGGCCACCGAAGCAGAGTGTGCGAACTTAACAGCTATGCCACCAGGCCAGGCCCTACACTTTCAATTTTTGACATGCTAGTTTTAAGATGAGTATTAGAAATCCAAATGGAGATATTAATTAAGGATTTGGATACACAAATCCAGACTTCAAGGGAAAGATGAGAGGTTAGAGATATAAATTTTTAAGTCAAAGTAAAATTAAATGGTATTTAAAGCCATAAAACTGGTTGAAAACACCTTCCCTAATAGGTCATTTGACAAGTTCTACAGTGTTTGCAAAGTTACATCAGGTATGATTATCAGAATATCGAGGGTATTTCTTTCTCTTAACCTTGAAATAATATTTTCTCAATAAATAGGCTTTTGTGCTCTGGAGCTATTTACTAAAGTTGATTGCAGGAGGAAGTATACTTTATAGGAAGTATTAAAATAGATTAGCCAGTTCACTTTGGGTGATTTGCTTATATCCAGTTAAGCAATGACATGAACTAGCTGACTTATTGAACCCTAATCCACCTCTGTTATACTAATCATTAACTTCTTCTAATTTGAATTCAAGTTCTTTTTTCTCCACTATATTGTCAGGGCATTTCCCAACCAAAGTGGGCTGTCGGGTTTCTTTCCCATCTTTATTGAACAATCATTTTCAGACAGAGATATGATGTTAAAAAGTACTACTGTTTGTTCCATACTAACGTTTTCAGTATAATTAAAAAATAGGCTAAGTTTCTTACTATTCATTTGCACTGCTTCCTCGCCTTATTCTCAATGCTGAAGTCCTTGTCTGACCTTCTTTTTTATTAAATACACTTGAATGTTATTCATGATTTTCTTCACCAAGGCCAAATTCTCAGTGACCTTATCCATGAACTGTCTCTTGATAAGTAAAGAATATAAGTGCTAACCCAATTCCCATAGTTCAGTGTGTCTTCTTGGTGGTACAATGATTTTTAAAGACAATGTTTACTATTTTTTTCCTTAATGGAAAACACTGAAGGGGATATCTTCAATTTTGAACTTGGATGAAGAAGGTAGGCACACCCTTGGTAGATTAATTACACTCTGAGAAAGAATTTAAAACATAAGAAGCTACGCAGTGTTGATCATCTGTAATTAGGTGTCTGATTGTCCTTAAATTTCACTTTTTGCTTTTAACTATGCTTAATAAAATAGATGAAACAAAAAAAGTCTAGTTTTCTTTAAATAAAAACACACTTAGTTTTCATGCTTCAATCTTTATTACTTTTTCAGTAAATTACACAGTTGCAAATGGAATCTAGAAATAGTTAACAAAATGTCATCATCTGGTTCTGAACTATGTTGATATTTAGGATAACATTGCCTATCAAATTTATATTCAAATAGGAAAATCTTATCACATTAAAGTATTATTTATATATTCATATACTCCTTCCTTCAGGCAAAGAATCCAGCCTTTCTTTACAGATGGATCTAGCAATAAAACATAAACACAAACACAGAGAAAGGAATTGAAATGTCACATAGGAACTAGTGGCATGTATCATTTCTCCTTTCTTCTCAAAAACTCCTACATATTGTATCTTCAAGAATATTCTTGGAACCTAATAATTCAGAATGATTATTAAAAAAAATGATAAAATAAAAATAATAAAGTAGTGGTAAAATAACCACATCTAATTTTTTTAACCTCAAAGGTTTTAAACATTAAAGAATTCTAAATATCCTGGGCTTATCTTTTGTGTGTAGTGTTTGATAATCACCAAAATGCCAACAAAAAATGTCAGAAAAAAGATATTATTATGGTTACAGTGAAGATTTCTTATTCTTGTTCTATTAAGTGACAGTTACCCATTACTTCGGAGTCTGTATTATTAAGTGTCTCTGTTAGTCACTGAGATAAAAGGAACACTTCAAAAGAGGCCTCATATAAGAAAGTGAGATGAAAAACATGGAAAAATTGTAAATAAAAAGAAGAGAAGGAGAAGATAGAAAGTGGATGGATAATATTGACTAGAAGCAGGAGAAAGAAAAAGAAAGAAAAGAATAGAAAGGCTAAAAAAAATCTTGAAATTGAGATTAAAGCTTCCCCAGTCCTCTCTTCCTCACAGTAACATATGCCACTGAAATCCATAGCATCTCATTACCTTGAGGCCTTAATCCTAGTCTTTTCTAGATATTTGTTTTGCTTTTATCTCCCTTTTGCAAGCATCTGATATGTTTTTTATGCTTATAGATCCCTGTTGAACTTAGCCATGTTTTGTAATAGAAGGCAGAATGTCAAGCTTCTAAAGGATCTATTACCTTTCTAAGACATCTTGATTTTCATGAGCTTCAAAACATTTCCGGGTGGTTGATTTTTGCAACATCGTTTGATAAGACTTTTAAATAGTGCAGTGTGTTTGTGTTATCAGTGCTGGATGCTGCTATTTGTTGGGAGGCAGTAGGTGTTATGCCCAGTAAATGGTGATGGTACCTGGTGTCTTGTCCTGGTCCTTAAAATGATCTCTGACTCAGGGTCCTTAAGAATCTACTGGCCTATTATTGGTTTATTTCTAAAATTATTTTAACACTTTAAAATCAAGCCAGTATATGCACTCTATTATAAAAGTCAAATTGTGCTAAAAGACTTATAACAATAATAACAAAAAGCCAGCCCCCTGCCATCTTCTCCTAGTCCTACTTCCCAGAGACAATCACTTTCAAATCTTTTAGGTCTAATATCTAGTATTTAAGTCCAGATGTCTAACTAATATGTGTAGACTGCTATTTCTTGATTAATCAACTTAATAACAATTTGCTCCCCACAAAGGATATAAGGATTTTTATTTTTACACCTTTTTTTCTTCTCCCATCCTCCAAATGAAGTTCTATTTCAATTTTTATACACCTTTTATTTTTAAATTATTTTAGGTTTACAGAAGAGTTACAAATACAGTTTAATTCATGTACTAACCGGAATTCTCATATATCCTTCACCCTACTTCCCCTGATGTTTTGATCTTACATAACCATAGTCAAACCTAAGAAATTAACATGGGTACAATACTATTAAATAAACTACCGACTTTATTCAGATTTCACCAGTTTTCATACTAATGTTCTTTTTCTGTTCCAGGATCCAATTTAGTAGTCATATGCCCTTAATCTCCTCTGGTTGGTGACATTTTCCTAGTTTTCATTGTTTTTCATGACCTTAATACTTTTGGAGAATACTGATCAAATGTTTCATGATTATATTCAGGTAATGGATTTTCTTCAGTATAATCAATGAAAAGCACCAGACACTGGTGAATGCTAAAATCAGTGAATAAAACTTTAAGAAGAAATGGGATATTTGCATAGCCCCAAAGCATCTCCCTCCAAATATATATTAATCACTGTGGTGATTTTAGCATATTTCCATAAATTATTTGATACACCTCTCTCTAGGAAATGGAGCTCAATTCCCTTCCCATTGAGTTTGGGTTGACTTTGGTGATTCATTGCTAATAAATAGAGCATAGAAAGGGAAAAATCGTAAGTTTACAATGCAAAAATTTGGCAGATACCACCTTAACTAAGTAATCAAAGTTAACATCCCCGGTAATAACTCATGCTGACGTCATATCCTCTCTATTATGATACGACGAGAAGAGCCCCGGAACTAAGGGAAATGTGAAAAAAAATAAGACGTTTTCTAGGTTAAAAGATCCTATAATTTCCTTGAAGACCATATGCATAGATATTTTTTTAAAAGAGAGAGAATCACAGACAATGTTTTACCCAAAGTCAGTTTTAAAATACAGACATTCAGGGCTACCAGGGCTCAAAGAAGATCGAAACACGAATAAACAGCAACCTTCTCCTCGTTTACCCAACCTTACCTGAAACACTTCTGGTTGTGGTGGTCTTAATAATTTGTCTAATTAAGAGTTCTCAGTGGCATTGTGTATGCATTCTAGTTTTAAGATTGTATGTTAATACATGCATATGTATGTTGATACAGCCAAAGTTCTTATATGTGAAGGTTTTATTTTTTTAATTTACTAAAAGCAGTTGATTAAAAATCATATATAATAAAGGTCCATTCCAAAGACCTTCAGTCACTAAAAAATAATTTAAAGCATGGGACACGTGAGTTGGTTTATCTTACAAAAGTTCTGCCTTGGTGTTTATAGTGTAGGAGCCTGAGGTTTCTCTGCTGGAAGAGAAGGCATGTCCCAAAACTGAGCAGGGTGCACACTTGATGAAAACTAGGCAATTACTCACAGATCTAGACACAACCGTCAGTGGCCCAGAGGCCAAGCTGATAGTTAAGGCCCAAAGAGTCTTCTGTTTCTTATGTATCTGAAGACTCTCTTGTTTTATTTATTGTGGTTGGAATATGGATTATATTGCCCTTTCAATGTGTGTTACTTTGAAATGATGAGATTAACATAATACACTGGATTTTACAATCTTCCATTTTCAAGCCCATTTTTCAGACTTAGAAACTAGGAAGTAATGACGAAAGAGCTGATGCTCAGTGGCAGCTCTGCATCAGAAAGGATTCAGAGGACACTGCCCACTCCAAGGACAGATTGTCCTCTTACAGGCCATAGGTAAACTGAAGAAAAACAAAATTTGTGGCAGGGAAAGAGAAATAGGGAGGAGAGACATGTCAGAGATTTACTTCAAGTTCTTTCATCGCAGGTGTAAGTGGCTGCTTATGAGAAAGCTTTTATGTCCAGTCCATCTAACCATATGCATTACGAGCTCCATGTTGCCCCCAAATTTGCCTATGTACAAATAATCTCATATCATGATAGATATACGAGGAAGAACATTCTTGGGCGATCATCATATATTAATCATTTCCATTATTTTAATGTGGGTAAAATGGAAGTTAGTCTTTGAACATACTGCTGCTATCTCCAGCTCCCAGAGTCACCTTTACTGGGTGATGAGGCATCCTGAGAGTGCCGGCTCCTCATGGACAGGGCAGTCATTTTCTCTTTCTTCATAAGAATGAAGTCTTTTAACTTTATTAGAGAAGAATTTTTGTATTCTACCAGAATGAGTTCAATTTACAATTAATGTTTAGTAACTAATTCGTGCACATTTTAATCATTTGCCCTAAAATATATTCCACTAGATAACGAAACAGTAGTTTTTGTCCTTCAAGCATCGCCTCTTCATAACCTGCCTCTTGGCCTTAGAGAAAGGGCTGTAAATGGAAGGGGGAGTCTCCTCATTTAATTTGATACATCAAGTCATCATCAAAATATTTATTTCCTGATCTTCCCACACAGAAGGCGACTAAAGGTTAATAAGAATGCAAGGGGAAAATAATTAAGGATGAAAATATATACAATAAAATGCAAAACAAATCAGAATAAATAAAGTTTAGTGTGACTGTTAGGTTAAGGTGTCTTGATACTCACTCCAATCATAAAGTGTTGTAGGGTTTTTTTATCTTTTTTGAAGGGCAGAAGAAGCCTGATACGTACAGTGAAACTATTTCTTGTTGACACATCTAGGAAATAATTTTAAGAAAAAAATGATGAAAACAGTAACTAATTTCTTCAAAAGTTCCTAGAATCCCTTGCCTTTACCTGTGGGCAGTGTCATAGGCAGATAAGACTTTGCTATCATTTTCATCATATTTCTTTTTTAAAATTATTTCCTAGACTTCTTTTTTTTTTTAAGACTAGGTCTGTTTATAAGGTCAAGGAATCGAATACAACAGTGGCCAAAGACATGATAGAAATCAACTTCTTTTTTGCATGAAATAGTCTAGAGATGGGTAATCTAGAGTGTGCAGAGCAGCCTCATGAAATACTCAGGGACTCAGAATCTAGATTGCTTTTAACCATCATCTTCAGCTTGTGGCTTCTACATTCTAGTTCTCAACATAGCTGCTTAAGTTCCAGCCTTCTGAATTATACTGCATTCCAGCCAGCAGGAAAGAGGCAGGCAGCTGGAAAAGGGCATGACTCCTCCCTGTGAGAAGAATTTATGGAAGTCAGAAAAAACATTTTCACTGAGTTCTATTGGTCAAAATGTATTCATCTCTAACTACAAGAGAGGGCTGGCTATTTAGTCTTTTAGCTATGGTCCGGCTAAAAATCAGGCATTGCAGTTAATTGTCAAAGAGGAAAGGGAGAACAGATATTGAGGGACAACTTACGCTCTCTAATGTGCTAAGGCTATTAGTGTGATGGAGAGGATATTATGTGGTAGGAAGAATGTATTTACGTAGAGTGCAATTGTTGCAAGAAAAAGTTCAGATGACGTGTATATTGTGCTTCCATCTATCAGGTTACTGTATACAAAATTTACAAGATATGGGTAGGTAGCAGTACTGATTTTATTGAAAATTATGAAATTCAATCAGTATCTATACAAATTGAGATAAACTAAAAATTCAATAACCCTGATAAAAGTAGATTAAAACATATCAGCCCCCTTAATTTTCTGCAAATTATAATGACCTGGAATAGTTTCCCCACCAATGCCAACCTTGGATATTGACAATCTTGAAAAATAATTAAAAATTAGATGAAATTCAGATTTGATGTGGATCTCACCTGAGAACAAAATAATTCTAGTTTTAAACTATTCTTCAAAGGGAAAAAATAAAGAAATGCCATCCGTAAAAGAATGTGTCTTTTTGTTTCTTTTGTGAAGTTTCTTGGACATCAAACGAGCTTTTCTGAGCATCCTGAATAATTGAGTGTAGATTAATAAAAACATATAAGTTATTGCCCTCAAAGTGCAGAGGCTTAAAAAAGAAAAAAACTGAGCAAAATAGAGGTGAGATTTGTCAAAAAACAAAATGTTTTTTAAATGCTCCCTTTGGGAAGTATGTTGCTTTGCTTCATCTACTGCCTCATGCTTGCACTCATATCAAACGTCTATGGAGCACCTTTGATTAGTGAGGCTCTTTCCCAGGAAGTGGGGACTGCAGCTGAGGAGACATGGGATTTATAATCCAGCAGGAGGACAAAGCCTAAATAAGTAATTAACTGCAGCTGTAATTAATTACAAAAGAGACATGTAGAGTGCAAAGAGAGCATATGAAAATATGTAACAATGTAAAAAATTTAGGAAAGAAAAAAACCCACTGATTAGGAACAGCATGAAGCTGATGAAATGAGTGTATTTACAATCATGAGCTCATTGTAGACTTTATGTTTAAGCCAAAGAAACTATATGAAAAGTGAAAATAATAAAGTAATGGCATTTGCAACAGTGAAAAACTTACAATGATTTTGATAGTCAAAATCATATTTTTTTTCTCTTTGTAAGACTCAGTATAAGTTTTTAAGTCAGTCTCCGGACAGTATTTTACTTTGGTAATGAACACAATAAGGAGAAATCGCTGCTTTGACAGATAGTTTATCAGGCATCAATCAAACTTATAAACCTAAGTCGTAAGTGGAATAATATAGTGATGGTCTTTAAGGAGAGAGAATGTAGGGAGGAAAGGGATCTATAGTGTTTCATGGACTGCTAAGTTACCAGAGACGAAGGCTGAGATAACATTCAGCTTTGCATTTATAACAACTCACCAAAAATGTAACGTTTTGTTGATCTTGATCTCAGGCTATTTTAAATAAATGAATAGGATTAAAAACTTTATACAAAATGAATTTTACTTATTTTATATCACATGCAGTCTGTTTTTCTTTGTTTCTCTCCTACTCTCCAAACTGTCTATCATTATTACTAGACTCTAGTGTGGTAACACATCAAGGTAATAATGTTATTAATAAGAATATATCTGGGATGATTTGCCAGCTTTTACTTCAGAAACTGAAATACTTTGGGCATAGAAACCAATTGTAATTATTGGTGCTGCCCTATTTAACACATATAAAAGATTCATATAATGACACAGTGGGAAAATAAAAAGGAGATTGAACCCCGGACATAAAACAAGAATCTGAGAAGAAATAGAAGAATCCTCAGAGTTGTGAAAGGAACTAGACAATTAACTCAATGTCAGAGAAGATGCCATTTGTAAAGCCAGTCTCAGACTGTGAATGCCCAGTGTGTGTAGGGAGGAGAGGAGAGTGTTACAGATACAGGAGGGTAGCCATGTAGGGCCATCAATGCCAGCTGCAAATTCCAAGGGGTACCATTCGCATAGACCAGGATGTATGCAGCCATACTTTCCACAGTCTTTCCTGGTGTCCTCAAGCCTATCAGTTATTAATGTCAGAGGCAGCTCCCTGCTTTGAGATCTCCAGAGAGAGGCAGGAAAGGAGTGCAACAAAACAAGTACAGCAGATGCTAAGAGTTCCAAAAGCACTAAATACCATTCTTCCAACATAGATTCTAGTGATAAACTCAAGGCTGACTTTAGGTTGTGCAGCTCAGTCTTATAACTAGGACACAATCTCTCCTTCTTAAGTGAAACTTTCCGTAATAGGCGATGGTTTTTACTGGAGAACACTAGAGAACATAAGTTTGAATCTTTGTCAAAAGCTCAGTTGTAAGAAGTACAGCTGTAAAAAGTTGAAGAACTGAATTCTACCCATCAACATTTCACCAGTCAGAGGTCTGTGTACTGGAATCTTATTATTTGGCTCTTGGGTGAACACGGCTTTTATTACACCACAAGTCAACATTTAAGGACATGACAAACAGCCAAGAAGAATTTGTTGCTCCCACTGGTAGAGAAATTTTTGGAGCTCAATGAAAAGAAAACTCCCAGTTTCAGATTCACAAAATATTCTGCTGCGCATGAAAGATCGAATTGCATTTATTTTATAGACAGTGGGAAACTTAAGCTCATCCCATTCCTCTCTTTGCATTGGCTTCTGGGAAGCTCGGTGCTCCATTTGTCATCCACCTCTAGCAAACGTAGAGGCCAGAAGAAATCCATTTTTACATTCTAGTCGAGCCTACAGCTTTACTGATATGTTACCTTTATTTTTCCTTTGCTCCAATTTCCTCAACCATTTGTAAAGCCCTTTTGCAATGTATTTTTGTCAATTATTCAAACACTGTCAGTGATCAGGGTGAAATACAAATAAATCCACGATTAAAGAGGTGTAGGACTTCTCTGTAAATAAGCTAAATACAATAGCTCAAACTCAAAGACTAGTTCACATCCTAGGATCCATTGGAAGGAAAAGATCATTATCCATCTCATTTAATATGTTAGATGTTCTCTTCCATATATAAATGATGTAATAATAAACTTTACATGCATGCACAGTTCCACAACATCCTATCACAACTCTAAATTGCGAAACTCCTTGAAAACATTTTCTTTTCTGTTTTGCAACTAGTTTGGTACCAAACATGACCTGAATTGACACGAAACTAAAGATCTTAGTTGATCCTGAGCACTGTGAACATTCTTACGTTTCTCTGAGCAATAGAATGTGTTTGATTACTGGGTGCTGTTCCAGACCTTGTGCTATGGAAATTTATGGTTGATGCTCACTATTCCCTTTACAAAATTGGAAAAATTATGACTTCTAGTACAGTATAATTTTGGATAAGGAGTTGTGGGCTTGTCCACACAAATGGAATATTATCTGTGAAGTTTCTGAAGACCACTCTTGTCACATGTCTAACACGATTTGAGGGGGTGTTACCCTCTCCCTTACTTTTAAGTCATGATGGTTTTTTGATAAGCAAAAGAGAGACCTCAAGCTTTTTTCAACTTTCAGGGTAAGTTGTTATCTAGTTCTATAGCTTTAAGACCACTTACCATTCAGTACCCCAAAAAACATTATACTTAACTTCTCACTCTGAGAATACGTGCCCTTTGCTTCTGCTTCAGTCATGAGATATCTGGCCCAATGCAACCCAAACAGTCTAGTCAAATACAGACCAGAAAGCAATAGCAATATAATCACAAGCCATAAAGCAGAGGTCCTTTTGTGATAAATTAGAAATATCCCACCAGTGCCACCAACAACTAGTTTTCTGAGAAATTACATTAATTTATAAGGAAACTTAAAGGGATGTGATGCAAGTTATTAAATTAGGAAAGGGTAACTTTTAAGAAGTGAGGTGCCAAATTCAAAATTCTACCATACGGGAGAAGGATTTAATTTTCGTAATGGAGATATAACTTTCATTTTTAAAAAACTTTAAAAAGTTTAAGCAATTATATTCACGAGACACTGTGCACAGCATTTTATGTTTTCACACAGCTAGCTAGCTATTGTTGTATCTTTGATAAAGGTGTGTCGTGAATGACGTAGGTTCCTGACTCCTGAATAAAATATTTTACTATTGTCTGGTCTAGGAAGATCATGGAATATGATGTGGAGGGGAGGGAAATATATTTTGAAAGAAGAGAAACAAATAAGTGTCTGGTACTCCCAGATATTGTATCCGGTATACAGTTAAGTAGAGCTTGGGAGGCACTGGGAAAAAATGTAGCTCATGTGATTTTACGTATGTGTCGCCAGCTAAAGCCCAGGGAGGGTACACTATCATAGATGTTCCAGGTTGTCTCACTCAGGCCGTATTCCCAAATCCCTACTCCCGCATCCTCTGTTACCATGAGGCTGGCAAGTTAAGTGCTTGACTTTTGAGCCTTTCTTGCAGCTAGAGGTACACATGGGACTCAGTTCTGGCTAATGAGGTTTAAGTTGAAGTCTGTTTGGGAAGACTTCTCTTTCTAAATAAAAGAAGAAGCTTCCTAAGGAGAAGTCCTTCACCCTCCAGACTTGTATTTCACTTGAACTTGGATGTGATTCCTGAATGTGTAGTAGGAATGTTGTGACCAAAAGAATCACAGAAATGCTGGCCACCTGCCACTTTCCTCCATAAACTCCTCTTTGTTTAAATTTTTCGTCAGTTATTCAGTTTCTTGAAGCCCAAGCTATTCCTAATTAACAGGTATGTCATTTTATCTTTCTTCTTTTCCCCAAACAGTATTACGCCTTGAGTAAAGTTTCAGAAGTATGTGATGTTAACGATTATATGATTTCATGTCGGCAATTCTCATATTCCCGTGAACTGTGTGCAGCTCCTATATTTTTGTTTTAGACACGATAGACAGTTCCCCTTTCCCCAGACATGCCAGAGCCATCCACTCTTCTGTGTCTTTGCTTAATGCTGTTGCTTCTGCTGGAAACCTTCTCAGTCCCTCTAAACTATTGTCCCCACTGTAAAGTCTTTTCTGCTTCTCTCAGGACCCTTGGTGCTCTGTGCATCTCTTCCTGTGTATCCCATTGTCACTCTATTTGTACCTTTATTATAGTACTGATTCCTTGTTCTGCAGTCATGTTTACATATGTATTTCCACCGTTAAACTGTGAGCTATTAGAGGTCAGGAATCATGTCATATGTCCACACACACAAGTACTCAGTAAATATTTTGTTGTTTAATTAAGTTGATCAATTTCTTCCTTCTTTGAACTCCCTGAAACTTTATTCTTACCTCTCTTTGGAACATGTCATTTACTTTTCTTATTCCATAACTCAATAGTGGGATACTTGGAGGCAAGAATTCTGTCTTACTCATCTTTGCATCTTGCACATATTTCTAAGCTAAATTCATATTTGATGAATTGAATTGGACTGTTAATAGTTAATACATTAAGCATATCTCAATCATCATGTTAATTGCTACTTCCCCTCCGGGGGGGTGGGGGATGAGGGGTGAACTGTAACTATCCAGTTCACTGAAGGAGTTTAAAAAAATCTCTCCTATTTAAGTTACAAGTGAAAAATTAATTTGCAAAAAAAGGGAAACCCAGATCCCACATTCGCTAATTCAGAAGTGTTTGAAGGATATAACAGAAGAATCTGTTTTCAAGAACTTTCTAGTTTCCCCTCTCTAGTAGTCAATCCAATTCAAGTGCAATTTAATAAGTTAATTGCAATATATGATTGACAGAGGCAGGGGACAATGTCTGATGTGAGGACTTATACACTATAAAAAATTATGATAATAACTAAGGATTCTATTATTTCATTAAGGACTCTATGTCTTGGCTGATGCACAGCAAGACTTTCTCAGAATCTACCTTAGAAGTGATTGATATCAAGCCTGTATGCATCCATTATGTCACCAAACCAGAAATGGAGAGAATGTTGATCCAGATCAGTTTGAACCTTAACTCTTGTGAGCCTAAAGGTCTAAGATGGAAACAGTATCACATGAAAATCTGGTTGAAGCTATCACTTATCCTGCCAGATTTATTTAGGAACTTAAGCATAAGAAGGTAATAAGCAATCATGAAATTCACTAGATAAAATAAAACTGATAAAAAAGCAGTTTCCAAGATAAGTAAACCAAAAAAAGGGGGGAAAGGAAGGAGAGGAAGTGAAGGAGAATTTTCATTGTGTAACAAAAATGAGTTCAGAATAATGAAAGATTTAAGAAAACTCATAAATATAATTTTAAAAAAGAGTTGTCTTTTTGGAAACCAAGAGGCTTTAGTTTTAACTATTTTGTTTCTGAAATAAGAAATTAAAATGAAGCTAAGAAGAATGCATTTATATCTAATTTCCAAATGTCAGATAATAATTATTTGATAGTTTAAACCTTTAATAAATGTTATTTTTTTAAAAAATTAAACATATTTATTATTTGAATATTTAGGAGCTTTAAAGCAATATTTCTAAAGTGATTTTTCCTGCATATTAATTTTCAATAAAACATTAAATGGTGGAATACCTCTTAAATTTTAACATTTTATAAAGAGTTTAAGAAAACATTATTGAATGTAATACAATTGAGCAATATAAAAAGATTTTCAACATGTTAAAGTATTTTTTCATTAAACTAAAAGGAAAAAAATCATATTGAGTGGTACTTAAATGCAAAAATGAATAGTTGTATCAAAAACTTTGCGAAATAACTCATCCTTCATTATGCAGCGAGATAGTTGCCTGCACATCTAACCTAAACATTTACAGTAACTGATTTATTCACCATTGAAAATCAACTCTATTGAAGTTGAGATAATTTCTCTGCGTTAGGAAAATGAATAAATTAAAAGTGTGCTTCAGCAATTTAGTCCTCCTAAGCAGAGATTCTGTAAGCTCGAGAGAAGATGTCAAAACCTGCTGATAGCTAACAGAGTCAACTCTAAGTTTGTGTATCCCGGTCCACTCTACCTTTCCATCAGGCAGTACGTGTGGAAATAGAAAAGCAGCTCTCTAATTAATCAAAGTCAGATGTGCCTGAATGCCTGGAGTTGCTGCTGATCCTTGTCCCAGCTTCTCCCATGTTCTCGCTCTATGTTTTTACCTTGAAAACTTCTGCTCTGAGCTGGGAATGCCTGAAGGGTTTGCACGGTAAGTCAATGTGAAATTATCTCAGCAGGAAGAAGTTGCTTTTCAGCTTAAATGATTTAAGGCAGCAATTTTTCACACTCTCAAACTCTGACAAACGCCCAGATTGCCTCTCATGTCTGACTTCAAAATATTCAAAGAAAAGCTATTTTTATTAAAAACACTCTAGAGAAAATTGTATGTCACTTGTTCTCTGATATAACTTCATTTCTCCTGACAGTGACAATTTTTACCTCAGTACAATTTCTTTATTTTTTCCAAAGCTAATTCTGCTTAATATTGGTATTTATATAAACTCATATCAACTTGTCTCTGTGAAATATTCAAGGGTGTCAGGTAAATGTTGCTCACTGTCATTCATCTTCTTTGGGTGTTCAAAATGATCAATCGATTTAAAACTACACTTAGTTACTTTGGATATTATTGTTTTATTTGTAAGGGAGAACTTAACAACTGTTAAAACCCTTCATTTGACAAACCTGTGTCTGCAAACTGCAAGGAATTCCAAACATGATGGCACGTGTCTGTAGCCAAAGATCGTAAAAGTTTACCTTAATAAATCTATTTGTTCTATGCCTTTAAATAAAGCAGGTAATACAGTGCATGTTTTGTCTTATGCTGCTTATATGTTAATAAGATTACGGTGGATGTCATATTGCACTGAAACATCACATTTGCTTTATTATGAATGCTGGCAGTGCAGAAACATCACATTATAATCACTTCAAAAAAGAAATATATTCTGCATATTTTCATATGTGTTTATAATTCCACTAAACCTCAGCAGAATCAAACTCAGTAGGGACAAGAATGACAGAAGGTTTCATGTTTCAGAGCCTGCTGAAATCCTGGTACATTGATATATAGCAGAATGCTTAATATGTATAAGGTTACTTGCGGCCTGTGACCTCAAAGCATATCTTCTGGCCTTATCACATTTCCATGTGAAAAAGTAACCACTGGCATGTGAATGTTTTACAAATAATTTGGAGCCTTTTTAAAGGGTTAATTTTAATTTGAACTGTGAGAGCCTTAAGTAAAGTGTTTATAAAGGTAATGTGAGCAGTAACCATTATCCAGGTACTGTAGCCATGGAGCAAACTCCTTTTTAAATAAATATATGTGCCAATTTCCTACAAGTATACCTTTTATGTTCCACTAAATGTTTCATTTCTAAATACAACTGGATCATTTTTATTTCATTTATATCTGTTACAAAGAAATCAAGGAAAGAATTACCTTGCAGCCTTCTTCTATACACAGAGCTGGGGTCAGGTCAAAGGAAGCACATCAAATACAGCAGAGAAGTACGTTTCATAAATTTCAATGTTATGACAATGCCATACACAGCTCCTACACCGACACCCCACATGAGAAATTGTCATCTTTTCCTGTCTTTGACTTGCAGCCTGTTTTCTGTTTGGACATAACAACTACTTTGGTTTCGTTTAGCTTTCTTGAGTTTTATTTACCATAGTTATTAGTTCACTGAAGGGAAAGATGATGTAGGTCTTAAGACAAACTAAAACATAACAATCTGTGTATTTCTCAATATCGATGCATTTTTAAGATAATTTGTAGAAATATGATGAAATCTGTGAAGAGTCGATAGCTTAACCTAAACAATTGTTCAAAAGCCAAAACTTGACGGGTAAAACAACTTTGTGTGCACGCACACGCACACATACAGACACAGGCAAATGCACATGCACGCATACACACACAAGATTGCCTCTCAGAAGGGTTTAAATAGCTTGTTATGCATTAAAATTTACTTGGCATTTTAAAAAAATAGGAGTATTATTAAAAATTTGCATGCTAAGTATATTATTTCTTTTGCATTTTCAAAAGAAGCCATGCTGTAGTATTGTTTAAGATTTTTATTTTTAATAAAAGCAAAAACATTGTTAAATTCAAAATATGTTATATTCATGAATTGGTTAATTAAATGCTTTGTTTCTATTTTGCAATATATGCATACAAGTGGGAAGAAAGTATAGGATTTGCTTTCTGACTAAAATATTTACAACTTTATCTCATTGTATATTTTAACTGTGTTTTGGGAAAATAGCAATTATTTATCTGATATATAATTATCTTAGATAAACACCAATGAGATTGTTATTGACCCAAAGTAATATCTTACATTAAGCTTTAGAATTTAATAAAATTTCAAAATGATGCCATTCTATGATATTATTTAGAAAATTATATTATGTACAAAAACAATTTAACTTAAGATCTTACAAGAAATATTTCCAATTGCTCATTAAAATAAATATTTTACTTTCTATAAAGGGCTATATAAATGATAATACATTATACACATATGTGAATTAAATGAAATTATATTTGTATTTATTATCTATTTATATATAATAGCATTATATTGGTTGTTTTACCAAAACCATTCAGTGAAGTATATTTAATATTTTTTGTTTCAATTCTTTTAAAAATAAAATAATGGTTTATTACTTAAATTTTTTTCATCCTTAGTGTTTGAGTGTACCACATTTGAATAATGGTTTATGGAATATTTAAAATATGTAATGTTTTAGTAAAAATTGGAAATTGGATGAAACACATGCACATGCAGCCCTTACATTTAGGTTAAGAAGTAATTCAGCAACACCACTTTAAGTAATTCTTAGAGTCTACCTTTGTCCCTGAGTCTAGTCTAAACATTTTTGTAATACAAAAAAAAAATTATCTGGACTTTTTCAATGTGATCTTGCCCAGAAATCAAGGAAAGTGATAAAAGCTGGAAGAGAGAGTATGCATTAGTGAATATTTATATTGGCAAGACCTGAAAATTTTATAAAAGTAAAACAAACGCAGAGGTTCTTATTTCTGAAAGGAAATCAGTCTCACTGAATTTCTTTCATGAAACCGTTATTGCCAAAATGATATAAATCTCTATTGATCTCTCCGACAAATTAACTTGAAATGCTGGTGATGCCAAGGAGCTGCATTAAGGTTTTGTTTTGCTGTTTACTTTTTCCAAATCACCATATAAATCCTTAGTGAAACAATTATTCTTAAAACAATCAGGACAATATATCTCTATAAAGGAGAAAATCGATTTAACAACAAAACTAGATTTATCTCTATTGATCAAGAGGCGTTCAGTGTAATTTTAGTGAATTATGCTTGGCTTTCATTTCCTAGCAGAAATTTTTCAGTGATGCTCGGAAGGCAGATTGCAAACCACTGCATAATCTTTTACATGCTATTTACCTGCTATCTTAATGACTGCTTAAAAAAAACAAACGTATACAGGACACTGAACCAAATATTTATTTTCTATTATGTGAAACAGTATTACTATTGTGTGTGACTTAGTTAATAGTACTTACCTAGGAACCTGATGTCATTTTTTTCAATTCATTAGTAAAGAAATCAGGTCTCTATAAAAGGATTCAGTGTTAAAGAAACAAATCCAAGTTCATCTTATGAGAACAGAATTAGAAAGATTAAGAAGATGATTTTTTCTTCTTAAATAGGAGTAATTCTTAAAGACATTATTAACACTTTCGTATCTGAAACTTCTCAAACGAGGGGGAAACAAAAAAAGAATTGGAGACAGATTAAGAAAAATTTAGTTATGCTGTATGCCTTATAAATTGTGTATATCATTTTGAGAGAAATAGAAAAAGATGAATGTTCTGAAAATATGGTATTTGTTGTTGTTCACTTAAATACCTGGGTGAATGAATCATATTGACTTATGTCTCTTTCAACAGTAATAAAAATACTCTATCTAAATGTATTTTGTCAATGTTTCTCAGGATATTTCTTGCTATGAAATATTGCACATTTTTCCCTTCTGCTGGAAGCATCAGAAAATTTTATAAATAAAGCAGTCCTTATTTAGAAAAAGGATAATTAAGGAATTCATATTTATGTAAGAAGTATAAACAAAGAATATACCTAAACATATAGTTGGAATATATTTCTTTGTAAATCTTAAACTGCATTTTAATAAATAAAATAATGTTATTGTTCAATCAGTAGATAATAATTGCCTTTTCTTATTTTATAAATAATAATTTATACTTTTATTGTAAATAATGTAAATAATATGCTTGCTAAATCAAATGGATGATAATACATGGTTAAGTTACCAATGTAAAAGACTAACTCATTTTACTATTTTTAAAATTTGGATTCACAAATTCAGGTCAGTTAAGTTGTTGTGGACATGTATTCTTAATAAAATCTATGTTGCTGTTCAAAAAAATCTAAAGTAACTTTTGTTTTGTTACATTAGTGATAACTCAATTGCTATGTTTCACCACACTTAAAGACATTGGTGTTGTTTTGTGCATTCATGCAAAGGAGTGTTGATATTGGAAACTGCTATATTCAATTCTAACTAAATTTATAAAAAGCTTTATTGACAAATAATATTCGAACATCAAAGCAAAACAGTATATGAAATATAAGAAAAGAAAAATTTTAATTCCTAACATTGAAGTAATATTCTAGTATAATATGCAATAGTCATCCTTTTTAAACCATCCACTGTTAACTAAAGGAAAATATAGAATTAAATTAGTTTAAATATTAAATATGATATATAAAAATATTTCTATTGAAAATTGATCTTTACCAGTCACCTAGACTAGAAAAAAGTACTTTAAAATTGATCCATAGATCTAGGCAGATTATAATCACATTTATAACTTGTAACTCTTTGTTTCAAATCTAATAACCCTAATATGAATGTATTTTAGTATCTATTATTATAATATTGAACTATAACATCCAAACTGGGCAACTAAAACTTTTAGTAATATGATTTTCAATTAGTTTTCATATAATATGTATAGCTAATCTAGGATATCATATTTTAGTGACTATTTTCCTATTATATGCATATAATCTTATGATTTTATAGTAAGATAAGCTTTATCAAATGTAAGTAAACTGAACTACTTGTATATGTTATGTTTCTTTGAAAAATATTAAAAATATCTAGAGCTTTTTATGAAAGAGGTAGTTCTTAAACTGAATTTTAATAACCCAATAAAATAATGTTATTGTTCAATAGGTAATAATTGCCTTTCTATAAACTCAAAAATATTGTTTAGAGTGATTAATATACAATGCTCCATTATGCATCCGGGAGTGTTGATGCATAATTTTTAGTTCTAATGTTATTATGTAATTGAGAGAACATGTTCATTTGCTCTAATAACTACTAAGATGCACTTAATAAAATGAAATGTAATAATACTCGTAATTTAATCTATTCATGGAAGTAATTTTAAGTCTACCACTCTCCTTAATGCGGATGACATTCATAATTTATAAAGTGTTGTGATGCAGAATTGACAATGCCATTGTTTTTTACACTTTGAGATGATTCTGCAGCCTTCATATCATCTGCATACCAACCTCAGGATTATCAAGGGCAAACAAAAGATAATTAACACCAGAAACAGGCAAATGCAGGAGCTACTGACTGAGGGTTCTCATTTAATGCGAGACTTCTGAAAACCAGAATATGAAATATTTTTTCAGAGACAAGCTTTTCTATAGTTATTTCAATATTCCATTCTTTATATAAACCTTCCCCTCCCACCCCAGTTTATAGAGGTAACTTATATGATAACATGGTTCTCAAGGTGGTGAAGTCATCGTTTATAACAGAGTTAGCAAAAGTCATTTTTTAAAGAGTGAATTTCAGATTATATATTTTATAATAGTAGTTTCTTTAATACCAGTTATAACCATGGATTTATTTATAATGTGTGTATAAGAATAGAAAATAAACCACTGCCATAATAACTTCTATCATGCTTTCACTTTTACTAACTGGGTACAATAAAAAGGAATTTTATACAATTTAACAGACTATTTTAATCTTAGTCAAAGTTTATATAACATTATATACAGATATTATAATATGTTTAAATGATGGTTCCAATTCATCAAAACCTTATATTTATTCATATGAAATTATAGTAGTGGCAGAGAATATGCTATGTTAACCTTGATTATATCACTCTCTTACTGCTTAAGTGAAATTATTTATATCTTCCCAACTAAGTACCCTTTAACTTTTCATAAATCATTACTATTAGTGTGATTCACATATATGTGTGTTTTCACTCTACAATACAACATAGGGCAATCATTAAATATCTTAAAAACTGATCTTCTAAAGTTCTGAAATAATAATTATAAAATTATGTTTGAGATAAAGTGACGCAGTTCATAAATTCATATGTTAAAGACTTCTTTAAATGTTAGGCGTCTCTGATAAAGTATCATGTTATTAACAATTTTAGCTAAAGGGGGTAAGTATGTGACAAGTTTCAGAGTTTACAATCATAAAAGAATCATGTTGGATCGTGGCTTTTTATCACATGGACTTTTCTATAACATGGATATGATCAGTTTAAGTCTTCTGGAAATAATTATGCATTGTGGAGCTCTGATGTAATACAGTTGCCAGTTTGTTTCCCAAACATCACCATTAAGTGGATATTCCATAAAACCTCTCCATTGGCAACATGATTGTGAGAATACTTTATTTCCTTTTAAATTAAGGGTTTTTTTTTTTTTCTGGTTTTAGTACAAACTATCCACACAACTTTCAAAAGGGGTCAAAAGAGATTAAATGTCATATTTAGTTTAACTCAATTCTACATAGAACCTGGGTTAATTGTGCTATATGATTACATTTTAAAATATCGAGTCATTGTCTATAAAAGAGTACACAGTTAAAAATAAAATAAAATAAATCACTCTTATGCAACATGATTGTTAAAAGAAACATTTTAGTCATATCTCCAACTTCTTCTTTCCCCTAGCTTCTTCCCTCCCCATACATTTTTCCTGTTGTCATGTCCAAAGGCCCCATCTCTGATTTTCTATGTACTCAATACATTTTCTCACACGTTCCATTCAATGCCACAACAAAGCCAATCTTCAGTTACCGTCTAATGTCCTGGTACTCTCTCCTAAAATTTGGGCGTAATAGATATTTTTATCTGAATGTGCTCCCAAATGAACACGTGTAAAACATTTATCATTTCTTTCCATTTTACCACAGTCTAACCATTGACATAAGCCAAGAATCTAGGAGTCATCCTAGATTTCTTCCTTCTTTAATCAATCAAAAAGTCCTACTATTCTATATTATAAACATCCTTGAGATGTGTTCTCTTTGCTTTATTCCTGTGGCCACTTATTTAGTATAGGCCATCACTATTTCTCACTTCCTAATTGTTTTTTGATTTCCAATTTCAAACCTTTCCCACCAATCCTCTAAATCAGAAGTCAGCCAAGTTTTCTGTAAAGGGCCAAATAGTAAATATTTCAGGCTACAGATCCATACAGTATCCGCTGCAACTATTCAACTCTGTAGATGTAGCAGGAAAGCAGCCATCAACACTTATAAAAAGACGGATGTGGCTGTGTTCCAATACAACTTTATTTACAAAAAAGACGATGGATGGATTTGGCAGGTGGGCTGTAGTTTACTGCTCTAAATTGCTCCCAGAGTAAAATTTCTAAATGACAAGTCAGATCCCATTGCTAGCTTATTTATTCATTGTTTTTCATCATCTGCATAAAAAAAAAAATCCAACCTCCTTAGCATAATATAAAAGAATCTTCATGATATTGTTTCTGCTTTTCATTGCCACCCCCCACCCTGTACCCACACACTCTATATTTTTTCATTCCCATCAATTTGTAGTTGCTCAAATCATCATTCTGTTTATCTTTGTTTCTTTGCACAAGCTATACTTATTATGGGATAAAGAAATGCCCTTTATTCTCTTGCTACTGCATTTTTTTTTTCTTGGTGAGGAAGACTGACTTTGACCTAACATCTGTTGCCAATCTTCCTCTTTTTGCTGAGGAAGATTGGCCCTGGGCTAATATCTGTGCCCATCTTCCTCTATTTTATGTGGGACACCTGCCACAGCATGGCTTGATAAGCAGTGCGTCGGTCCACGCCTGGGATCCAAACCTGAGAACCCCGGGCTGCCAAAGCAGAGCCTGCGAACTTAACCACTATGCCACTGGGCCAGCCCCCTTGCTGTTGCTTTTTTACTCATTAGGACAAGAACCATGTTTTATTCACCTTTGTATGCTCAGTGTCTGGTCCAATGCGTGCAAATAGTTTGTTGAATGACTAATTGATTGAATAAACACATACACATGTGATTTTATAAAGTATATGGATTTTTAAGAGCTACTTTTATTTCAGCACTCAAATTTATTAAAAGTCCCTTCTCAACTATTTAGTCAGGAACAATAGTTTACACGTTAGGTTTCGACAATGGCCATTCCACTAAAAACCAGAAATGCTCTTTTTCCCATTAATGTAGAAGGATCTACCCTTGATATTTAGATGACTGAGATTACAAAAGTAAAAGACAAAAAATCAAGGAAGGGGGAGAAGGGAGCCATTTTACAAACTGTCAAGCTATGAGTTTTGGTGTCACTTCTGCCCCTCTAAAATAAATAACGTGTGTGTGTGTACACATAAAGAGAAATGTATCTATATATTCTGTACACATTTACCGCGAATGCTTTATAGATTTTCCAAAGGCTAATAAGAAATTATAAATGTAATGTTAAAACAGCGCATTACTTGACCTTCCTTTGAAGACAAAAATGTTATTTCAGATACTTAGTGTTATGGGTCAATGGTTATAAAGTTAAGTCATAGAATTATAGATGTGAGAAAGTGCCGGGTAACATAGAATTCTAGGGAAATGAACAATCAAAGGCTGAAAGTAGACTATCCTGGGCATATTACAAGTACACCAACCCCTGTGTTAACTGATTTGCTCTAAAATGTTCTTAATAAGGAGCAACCATAGTGTTTCCTTTGCATATAATTCTAGATAATGTTAGTTAATAATTTAGTGAGTAAGATCTATGATATGAGATCCTCATTAAAGAACATATGCTAAATTATTGTCAGAAAATTCCTTCACACTTGAGCAAAATGCAAAATTCTTCATTAATATATAAAATATACTATTGTTAACTGATATTTTTTTAAAATACTTTAAGTAATTTCTTATTAGTAATGTATACATGTTTACTTAAAACATTATTATATGGAGATCTATTAATAATTTTAAAGACTCGTAGATGTAGCTTATGTAGCCCAAGCAGATTGACTCTTATTGGTGACTTGAACAGTTTATTTAAGATAATCACTGATTCCATTGCTTGATCATTTGTCTGACTATATCAAATAAATTCAACTACTCTTTTAATCTTGTACTGATAAACATTAGTCTAAGTCAAAGCACGTAGCAAGGCACATAACTGGTTTAACCATTTTTACTAAAATGACTTCTAATTGTACTGATTTGAGGAATGGAAGTATTTAACTAAAAGTAAAGCTACAGTCTTCTTGATTTACCTGAAAAATTTTCAGTCAAGAAGATTTTAATTATATACATATATTAGTTATCCTTAAAAAAGGCATTGTGGTAGTTAAAAATGGCCACACGTTCTTTGACACACCTCCTATCAAGAGGTGGGATCTATTTTCTCTCTCCTAGAATCTGGCCTGGTCTGTGACTGCTTTGATCAAGAGAGTGTGTTAGAAGTGATGCCATCTCTTTAAGAGGTCTGGCAGTTCTCTCTTGGTTTCTTGGAGCCCCAAGCTTATCATGTAAGAAGTCCAACTTCATGTAGGAAGTCCATGCTGCGGAGACCATGTGGAGAGGCAATGGAACTACGTAGAAAAAGAGAGAGATCCTGCTGAGCTCAGCCCTCCAGACACCCTCGTCAAGGTACTAGGGAGGTAAATAAAGCTGTATGGGGCCTTCCAAACCAGACCAGCGCCTAGCAAAATACTACCAAGTGACCTCAGCTGATGCCAATGGAGCAGGAGAACTGCTCAGCTGAGACCTAAAAATTTGTGACCCACATAATCGTGAGATATGATAAAATAATATTTTGGACTAACATGTTATATAGCAATAGATAATATAAAACAGGCATTTAAGCACCTCAAATAAACAAATCATAATTTATAAGTAATAAGTGAAATTATAGGATTTAATACTATAAAATGACATTTATCCATACAATTCGTACAATAAATAGCTTTATCTTAATCCAAAGCAATCTCATTTCTCTATTTTAAGAAGTCAAAGAACTTGGACGAATAATAGTTATTTGCATGATCTTTTTACTCAAAATGAGGATCTTTACCAAAATTAAGGTTAATATATTTTATTATCTAGAGTTTTGTCTTATTAAGCATTTGGTGTAGATTATTTTATTCAACTAATTCATATATCCCCCTAAGTTAGGCAGGGCCAGTATCATTATTCCCATTACAGATACGGGAAAATAGGGACATGTAAAGGAGATGACTTGCTTCAGATCACCCAGCGAAGTGAGCAAACCAATACTAGAATCCAAATTTTCAGAATCCATATACACTTCTCTTTTATTTTTTATTTTATTTTATTTTTTTGTGAGGAAGATCAGCCCTGAGCTAACATCCATGTCAATTCTCCTCTTTTTGCTGAGGAAGACCGGCCCTGAGCTAACATCTATTGCCAATCCTCCTCCTTTTTTTTTTTCCTTTTTTCCCCCCAAAGCCCCAGTAGATAGCTGTATGTCATAGTTGCACATCCTTCTAGTTGCTGTATGTGGGACGCCGCCGCAGCATGGCCGGAGAAGCGGTGCGTTGGTGCACACCCGGATCTGAAGCCAGGGCGTGGGCACTTAACTGCTAAGGCACAGGGTGCGCCCCCTACACTTCTCTTTTAATTTCATCTACTTTTGTCTCTGATATTAGGCAGCCTGCAAATGAAACTTCTATGCCAACACCTTGTGTAAAGTCTGACACATCTCTCAGGAGATGCATCAAAGAATTTCCTTAATAAATTGCTTCACGAGATACCATCTTATAGTGATAGGAATTTTCTGTCTAGTCAGAGGACACTTTTTGTTTATATTATTTTGACACTGACATATTAACATATAGGACTGTTCTAAGAATGTAATTATTAGAGATTTTGGAATAGTAACTTAGTGTCTATAAACAAGGCATTTACGTTTTATTTCTATGTTTACAAAGTGTGAATTTCAGGATGCCAGAAGTTGGGCCTAATTTTCCCCACTAATTTTCTTTAAAACACATTTTCATATTTATACGCACAAAAATCAACTGACATGAATTAGTCAGCGACTGAAACAGGTTGTTTTAGTATTACAGACCTAAACTATAAACTCATATCATCCTCCAATTTTCTTCTTGGGTTCTTTTCATTTTTTTTCCTGTAAAATTTCCTCCTAATATCCCTAATTATTCCCACTGTACCAATATTTTTAGAAAATGATATTCTTTCTCATTGTTCACGTTCCTTAAATATCAGTAAATTATTATCTCTGCCTCTAAGCACTGCTTCACCATGTTCTATCAAGTGAGATCCTGGAAGCTTTCTTCATTAATTACTGTCACCTTTCCTCTTAATCGTTCTGAATTTTTGAAACTTTCTTTAATTTGCCTTCTCAAATTGGGATGCCTAAAATTAAACATGCTGTTCAGAGCGTTTTTTCATTGTAGCCTATTTCATCTCCTTACAATATTAATCACAAGATTATTTACCTTTCCTAAGGTTTTCATTTTCAATCATGTACTAGTTAAGATGCATTCAAAATAATTTAAATACCATCGTTGAAGTACAAGCCTACAATTTCATTAACTCTCTGAATGATAAATCTTACAGCGTGCTAAGACATTAGTAAAGTGAATGTTTATGCGACAAATAATGGGAAAGATTTCTAAGAAAGCTGAGAAATACCTTACTTGAAGTTTTCTGAAATGAAAATTTATGAATTGCTGGACAAAAGATTGCATGTCAGACCATTGGCCTATTTCAATCCTAGAGAAGTCATTTTTTATTTAAATATTTCCAAAAAGGCTGATTGCCTTAGGACAGTTGCTTATGTGTGTTACCGGGAAACATAAACATTTTAAAAGAACGCGAACTTAACTCTTTCTTGTATATATGAATGCATGTGTGTTTGTATAATGTACATAATTTTTGCTCTGCTCAAGATAATAAAAAGCAAAATAGTGGCCCTAACTCTGAATAATATTACAAACAGGAACAAGTATAAATGCAATTTTCTAGCTAGTAATAAAGGCAAGAAATACTTCTAGCCATCTTCCCATTAAACTTTGTATCTGTACACTTTGTCACTTGGCCACTGTAAATCTGTTTCTTTAATTTTAAGAATTCAAAGATTGAAGTGCTGTTAAATATTTGGAAGATGTTGAGAAGGTAGACAGCCTTTAACTAATAGTGGGCAGAATGGATGAGCATTCCATTTTCTACAAAAATAATGTTTCAAAATATTCTGCCTACACAAAATGTTTGCTTGCCTAAACGTTTTTTTAGACTATTTTGCATTTTTTGTGGTTTTTTTTTTTGAAATGCCTTCCTTTTTTTGGGATAGATTTCATTTTGATAAGCAGTCACTATTATCAGAAACAAAACTACTGAAGAATAGAGAAAGAGAAATTAGAAAAGAATTCCTTATAAAACTATGAAGATATGTTACAAAAATGAAAAGCAGCATGTATTAGACCATAGGCCAATTAATTTGACTAGAAAACAAGTTCTCCTTTCTTTGATTCACTGACTCTCATATATGATTGTGGGCCTGTGTGAGGAGGTGAAGTGGCCCCTGGTGAACTGGTAGTCCTATTTGTTCAGTCCTGGCTCTCATTCAACTTATCAGTAGTTATGTTGATCAGCATGAAAATAGATTCTGGGTATGAAGTCAAAAGAATGAGGAAATATGAAGAACACCTCACAGGGAATAAATTTCATGGGGATAGTGATTTTGTAAGAGTGAAAGTTAACGCTTATTGAGTATCATTAACTGATTAAGCTCTGTGGTAAGTACTTTCTGTGTACTAACTCATTTAATTGTCGTAACAACCCTAACTATTATCATTCTCATTTTATAGATGAAGGAACTGAGACACAGAGAAGTTAAGTAACATTCTACTGTTGAACCGCTAATAATGGGTGTAGCTCGTAATTGAACCCAGGCAGTCCGGCTTCAGTCTGCTCAAATTACTCTGGTGATTTTCAAACTTCAGATGGCATCAGAATCGCTTGGAGGACTTGTTAAAACACAGATTTCTAGGCTCCATCCCCAGAGTTTCTGATTCAGTATGTCTGGAGAAAGGACCAAAACTTTATATTTCTAACAAGTCCCCAGGTAATTCTGATGCCTCTGGTTCAGAGATCACACTTGAGAGCCACCACATTATACTATACTGCCTCCTAGGAATTATTCTTTTTTGTGTGTGTGGAAGATTGGCCCTGAGCTAACATCTACTGCTAATCTTCCTCTTTTTGCTTGAGGAAGATTGTCCCTGAACTAACAACCGTGCCAATCTTCCTCCACTTTATATGTGGGACTCCACGACAGCAAGGGCCCATGAGCCGTGTGTTGGTCCCTGCCCAGGATCCGAACCCATGAACCCCGGGCCACTGAAGCAGATTATGGGAACCCAACCACTATGCCACTATGCCAGACCCAGGAATTATTCTTGTCAAGCCAGATAGCATATAATTCTAGGTTCTATGAAATTTTGCTTTAAGGGATTTAAATGTTTACTTTGATCAAAGCAAATAGTAGATCAACTTGCAGTAATGGTGTGTTATAATTAACAGTTAGGACAGGCAAGCAGGCACAAATTCATTCATTCAATAATCATTTATTTAATTGCCAATCATGGGTTGAGGGGCTTGAAATACAATGATGGAAAATTTATTGACCTTGCTCCCAAGAATTTCGCTTTCAGAAGACACATAAACTAACAATTCAACAATAGTGTGATGAGTATCGCAGTGGCGAGGCAAGGGGATGTGGATTGAAAGGGTCAGAAAAAGTTTCACAAGGGAGAGTTTTTGAATTAAAGTGTGAACAGACATTAACAGTGGTACATGTTCTAGTGAACAGGGCATATGCAAAATTACAGAGATGAGAATGGGCACGTTGAGTATTGGAAATTATTAAGAATCTGGTTGACTGCAGCTCAGGGTTGGAGCAGATGGGTAGGAGGCTGAGTAAAAGATTAACATGAATATGTATAAATGTATTAAAGCATGCTGCTTTTCTGGACTTTGGATGAGAAGTCAGTGAGAGCTTTCAAGCAAGAGGTAGAATCCATGGTGCTTTCTAGGAAGGTAATTGGCAAATGCAGAGTTAACAGTGATAACCTAGAAGTTGTTTGGAGGACAGTTTAGAGCAAGGGATCTTAGAGGTAAGGAGGCCGGTGCAGGCAGGAAAGGCTGTCGGACTGATCCAAGATAACGGCCGTGGGGTTGAATAGAAAAGAGGAGATTAGACAAATAAATAAATCATACCTGAATGACGCTGTTTTAAGGGTTTATGCATTTTAACTCAATACTCGGAAGAAGCCTATGGATCAGGTAGTATTTTTTTCTCTGTAATCCAGACAACAAAACTGAAGCACAGGGAAACAAGGTCATTTACCCAAAGTCACATTGCTCGTCAGTGGCAGAACCAGGCTTTGAACCTGGGCATTCTGGCTTCAGAGTTCACCTTCATAACCAGGGCTTGCAATGGAATGGATATGGAAAGTAAGGAAAAGAGAGGGTGTTTAGAGTACTTCCTACACCTAGCACATATTTAGGCCAGTGAATATGTCACAATATCCAGTAGTTATAGCCTAGCCAACTAATCCGTTCAAGTGATGATCTAATGGCATTAATAGGAGACCATCTGTCCATTTCAATGGGTTTCCTTTATTATGACTCTAAGGCTGGAGTGAATGCAGTGCCTAGCAGAGGCTGAGACAGACATCTTCCTAGTGCCCTTATCATGCTGGCACAGAGACAGCACATCTTCCTCCGGCCTGCCATGCTAAGGTTACAGTTCTGATGACAACTACTAGGTTAACGCTAGGCTCGCAGCCCTGCTTCAAATTTTGTTCAGTCAACGTTTACCAACGGCTTGTTCTTTATTAGACATTTTGCTGGGTGATAGGGGTATAGAAATGAAATAGATATAGTCCTGGCTTGAGAGAATCAACTGTGTATGCATGTGTTTCCTTATAATGTGGTGCTGTGTAGCTGATGTATAGGATGCTACCAAAAATTAGCAGGATAAGGATCACACAACACTCTGGAAATATGGCCACAGCCCCAAACTTCTCATTACTTCCCCAACAAATAACTATGGCTCCTCTCCATCTTTCACAGTGAAGAAGAATAAAATGAAATTGAGTAAGAAGGCACAGAGTAAGAGGGAAAGAAAGGGGGGGACTCTTCATTGCAGTTTCTCCAGCCTGGTGGACTTCGGTATCAACGTGGAGTCACAAGCTCTTCCCTAGATAATAAACTAGATCAGTGTGGTAGGAACAATATTAAGGCATTTCCAAAACTAAAGTCTGTTTATTAAAAAGACTTACCCTTCTTGAAATCTAAGATAAAGGTACAACTTTCTAGCCCTAGTCGTTTTACCATCTGGAAAGGAAATGCTTCCATTTACTAGACCTGGCTAAGCATCATTACAAGGGAGACACAGAGCACGCAAAAAAAAAAATGTACTTTGAACTTTCTTTTAGATACTCAGTTTCTGTGGCTTGAAAGTTCAGAAGGAATTTTTAGGAACTGAAAATATAGGATATCCATTCAAGAGTTTCATTAGATAAGAATACACAGAAGAAAAGCTTTCGCAATATTTGATAACAAATGTGTGAAAGTAATTATGTGACTGTGATGGAGGGGAAAATGATTAAATGTTGTGGGTGTGTGTGTTTTTAGTGGACAATGGTTAGATATAGTCTTCATCACAATGACTAAAAAGAAAAATGATGCCATATTGAAAATATTAAGCTTTTCAAAGCGATTTTCCCTTCTTCAATAGCTAAAAGAAGTAAGAAAATATTTTGAATTTTCAGTTTTTTGAATATACTCTGAAACCACAAGCCCTTAGCAATTTAGAGAATTCCACAGAGCAGAGAGAAAAGCAAGAATTAAAATAAAAACAAAAGCACATTCTACAAATAAAAATTATTCCTAACATTTTATTGAATCGAGTCATCTTATGATCTCAACTAGATTGCATAGATTTTGCATTTTTATAACATTGTATAACTTAAAATTAACCCTTTGATATTGGAATATATTTGAGAAACAAAATGAAACCTGCCTTATTTTCATGAGTATTACTACATTTGAAGATAAGCTACATGAAAATAATCAGTATTATTTCATGAGTTATATATGATTCATATATAATAGAAGAAATATTTCTCATTTTAAATTTCAACAGTTCAAATTTAGAATTTCAAATATATAGTTAGAGAATGTGAAATTATGGCAAATATTGTGTGGAAACATAAGAAATTAGATATCAAGGGGAACTTTATGACGTCTAAATTTTCTCACATGTAATATCTACTTGAATGAATGAAGTAGTAATGAAGAATAAGGGAAAAAAGCAAACTCCAAGATTAAGCTCTGATGACAGTGAATATGTTATTAGATAATCAGCTAAAATGGTTTCCTCTTCTATTCAAAACTAAAAAATTAAAGAAATATTTCCTTATTTAT
>NC_141900.1:73393673-73416173 GCF_057802395.1 Ceratotherium simum simum | reverse complement strand
GATATTCCTGGATCCTTATTGGGTTCATGGTCCATTTTATAACAAGGGCGGGGGGGTGGAGATTGCTTAAGCAGTTACTCTTTTTCCTAGAAATTGTATTAATTACTTTAAAAGTGAACAGCGGTAAGTGAGATTCCAGAGCATTGTAACTTTTATTAAAGGAATATCTGGGTATATGAAAAATAGTTAAAAGCCAGTCAGGAAAGTCAATTCTGGGTGATGGTCCCTGGAACTGTTTTCACATTTTGCACACATGGGCGAAGAACACTGAAATTTCCCCAATGTCGCTACTGTATCAAGCTACTGCCAGCTCTAATCTCCATTCTCAGTACAGATCACTCTCTAGGGATAGGTTAGAGACTGTGGGAAGTGGCCATTATCAGGCCATTATTGCACTCTGTGGGGTAAATCATGAAATTATACTGTAGCCAATACAAATAAAAAGCCAAGAAGAGAGTTTGCCATCAGTTTAATGAAACTGAAGTTATTGTGCTTACATTTTATGTATATAAAAAGTTGTGTTAAATCCAAAGCACTGTACTATGGATGGAAGGAAAACCACTGTAGTTTTCAATCCCCAAGGTACTATTTATTGTCCTGCATGAGAAATTATTAAATAAAATTGTAGTCCCTGAAATAACTAAAATCCTTTCTGATAAGTTAGAAAAGTAGGATTTCTAATAAAAGCACATGACTAATTTGTCGATGCTATTTTATGTGATGAATAAATTGTTTGGTTCTAATAAAAAGTTACATAGTCGATTAAAAATTAGAAATGTGCAATAGGAAAATGTGTACCACGGAGGTGGGGGGGATCTATGCATAAGCATATGTCTATGTGTGTGTGTGTTTACCCATAGATGATTTCTGCACAGCAAAAGCCTGAAATCACAAAAGCTGTCTGAGAGGATCATTTAAAAGACAAAGCCAATTATTTTGACTAAAAAAATCTATCAACTGAATTGAAAAACTACTTTGACTAAATGTTTCATTGAACTAGCCAAGAGTTTGAGTAAAATGACTGATGAACCAACTAGTTATTATGGCATCAAGTAGAAATGTCCAGAATTTTAAACATTTACTAAATCTAATGTTAATATTCCAAAGTACCCTCTAAAATACACAAATGAAATCTTCTAATAAGATTAGTTGTGAAAGTTCATATTCATTTAATGACTTTTATTTTAAAAATGACATTTTGATTTAATAATCATTATAAGTTGAATTTATAATTTAAAATTTTTCAGGTTCAATCTGGAGGATTCAAAACATTTTAGTGAATGCTAAACTCTAAACACTGGAAATAATTAGAATAAACTCCTAAAGTTAATATAATAGCACCTTTTTCTAATTAGGTCTCATAAATGACCTGTGAATATTCAAAACTTTCAAGCTTAAATAGCTGAATATTTCTAAGCAGATATTGAGTAGCTGGCAAGAGATACAAAGATATCTAGCACTGTTCTGTGGGATTACCCTCAAATCAATTAACCTTATTTTGGGCATCTTATAATTTTAGCTAAAGATTTGATCTCTTGTGTAGTCGATATGTCTTAATATTCTCTGGGCTCTGAGAAGACCTAGGAGGACCCCTACTCTGATTCTGCTTCCTAATCCCCTCTTCTACTTCCACTGTCCCCTCAGCTGGAGCACTGCCCTATCATGCATATCTGCTTCATTTGTGTTTACTTTTCTGGGTTGGATTTTATTTGAATAAAGACCCTTGTGAAGAAGTCTCAAGTTATGGATAAAGAGGAACAACAGGCAGGATGTATTTTCAAAACACAAACACATAAAGATAATTTTTTTAAAGGACGGCTATAAAGGTATGTTTCATTGCATTCTCGAAGAATTTGAATATGCAAGAACTATTTAAATGTCACTGCCTTGTAAAAAAAATCTGTCTGAACTGATACACATGGGGATGAGATAGGATCATTCTCAATAGGGAGGCCTCCACCTGCCTACGCACATTATTTCTGAATAACAACTTCTATTCCAGACTAAAACATCCTCCTTAATACATCACACTCAGGTCCTACTCTAAGCCAATTTTCATGCTGACTTAGTCTGTGCTTCCCTCCTCAACTCCGTGTGTACATGGAACCTGAATTCCCCTCTGTTCTGTGTTCTACCTGTGCACATCCTGTCTACCCTTTAAGGACCAATTTATATGCTATCTACTCCTAAAGACTTTCTGTGACCTGTCCAGCTTGCACTGACCTCCTACTTTGACCCTCCCAAGCATTTTTTTCTTGATCATTCTGATGCTCAAAACTACAGAATCTTTGAATCCTAAAACCGTATCTAACATAATTTTATTCAATGCTCCTATTTTACAGATTAGAAAATGAGCGAGATTCAGAGTGTTATATGGTAAGTACAGGCAGAGCCAGGACAAGGACTCATGCTGGCCTCTGGACTGTTTCTTGGAACCTTGTGATTCCTGCTCTCCCATGTTGCCTTAATCTCACGTGCACTAGACTGAACTCTTGCTAGTAGTGGCTGCGCTGTCTTGCCAACTAGACTATTAACTTCACAGATGAAGAGAGCTATACACATAGCAAGCACCCAGTAAATACACGTTGATTGAATAAATGATGTGCCATCAAGTCATTAAGAGTTTCTTTTGCATTAATTCTAAAAGAGAAAATTTCTCTCTGGAATTAAGTATTCTTACAATCCTTTCCATTCAGAATTAGACCATGAACAAGGTATCAGACTCGGGAAAGATGTAAATAAAATTTTCCCTTAAGGCTACAGTATTAGGCTGCTAATTTACTAAAATAATCTAAAATCAAAGCCAATAATTAATCATGCTCAGTTTTTAAAATATCTGATTGCCACCAATACAATGTCTAAGAAAGAAATAAAAGTATCAAGAGAAGTTGAAGCATCCCAGGGAATAAAAGTGCTTGAAAGTTATAGTACCTATGCCTATAAACTGGTAGAATCATTTTCAATAAAAATAAAATTCTATTATGATTATTTATATAACGTTTCTCATTTTGGGATCTAAAGAGCTCCATATTTTCATGAGTCCTGTTGTATGCCAATTCGAAAGAAGTGGAACACAAGGAAACCACATGCCTTTGGTGGGTGCAGGATGAATGGGAAATTAGTGTCTTCTGTGGCCATTAGCAGCATCTTTCCCTTCTTGCCCCCATTACAGGATATTTCCGGGAAAAAAGTGGAAATCTCTGTAACGCTCATTTTTCCCAATTCTTCAAAGTACAATGTGTTACACCACTGTAGAATAACTAGGTTTTATTCCAGGAAAAATGCTCCTCTCCACCATACAAATATCCCTGACAATTCCAATAAAACAAAAGAATCCCTTTAAAGAAACTCCCTCTCTGTTTAGTGCTCACTGATTCTTCCTTATGTATCCTCTTCTCCAGTGGAATCATCTAAAGGATTTTAATTACTAGGGTGTAATTTAATATGATAAATTTTAGGTATTTAGTATTTTGATTAACTTGTAAGTGTAGTGTAAAGTAATAATGAATAGTTTAGGCACCTCATTTATAATCTTTAGTCATGCAGCAGTGGTTAAGCGGTTAGTAATATAGTGTTTAAGAATACAGTGGGCTTTGAGGATAAAATGCTTGGGTTCGAACCCTGGCTCCTTTACTTCCTAGCTATGTGACCTTGGGGAAGTTAGTTAACATCTCTGTGCCTCCTGTTCTTCACTCATAAAGCAGGGATAATAAAGCACTTACATTATACAGTTGTTATGAGGATTAAATGATTTTTTATATATGTAAACCACTTGGAACCGTGCCTGGGTCATAAGTGGTCAACAAATGTTAGATACAGTCATGATATAGTTACAACCGTAAGTCCTTTTTGGAAGAAGGTATGGTATAAATACATGAATTAGTTTTTAAACATTGTATGAGCTTAATTATCTCTAAAAATATTTTAGCCCTTCTCCCAAAGTGAGATTTTTATTACTATATCAGAAAAGTCATAAAACAAAGATATATGTGCCCCACATATCAGATGTCATGCTTTAGGGTTATTAAAGTAATGACTAGCTACACTTCCTTAAAAGTACATTTAAGGTAACACGATAAAAGGAACAACATAACCTAACATATTACTATAATTATTCCAAAGAATTTTTTACTAACACATTCTTGAACCCTAAAACACTAAGCCAAAGCCCAGGTCATGTCTTGGATCATTTTTAGATCAATAGAGGAAACTAGATTTCCAAGTGGAAGGTCCATCATTGAGAAGCTCTGTACCCAGAGCCTCTACACTTATTCCCCTCAGCCATCCATCCCAGGTCTCATCATTAGCTTGTCACTACTCATTAACATACATGGATTGAATGATCCGGGCCTGCATCACATTTGCTATGCATATTGGGGCTTATGAAGTCTGATAATATATATCCAGCTAGAAAAACCGTAAATGATTAGCTCAAAGCTGACAAAAAAATGGAAATTTTAAGAGAAATAGCAATATATATAAGCCTGTTAGAAAATATATTTTTCTGCCAAAAATTCCTTTATGCTGTGGATTGAGTCAGTCCCCTGTGTACATAATGGCATAAAGAACATCAATTTCACTTTGAAAGGAAAAGCCAATAACATATTACCATTATCTCCTACTGCCAATTATTAATTTAACAAATGTTTATCACGTGCCTTCTATATATAAGGCACTATGGGGCATTTAAATATCTATCAAAGAACTTGCAGTCTAGTATGGGAGAAATATGTACTCAAATAACTACAAGATGGCCAGCCATAAGTGTACTAAGAGAGGTAGCAATTAAGTGATCCTGGAGGAGTTAATAGCTGAGAGAGATTATTTGCCTCTAAGAAGAATCCCAATGCATATATACTCCTAATGGAATTCATTAAAGATAGAAAAGTAGGAACAAGTTCAGATGGACAAAAGAGAGAAATTCTTGACTATCCTGGTGATAAAACTCTTTCTGGGTTTGAAGAAGATCTATTCTGGATGGTTTGAACATTCATCATTTTTACCCTGACTTGAAATTTACGCACTGCTCCCTTCAGTTACTATTTGAGGTGTCGTAGAAACTAAACTGCAGTCCTTAATAGAGCCCTTAATAATAAGTAAAGTAGAAGCTATTTCAAACAAATAGTATCAGTTGTTTCCAGGAGTAAAACAGATAACATTTGAAACATCAAGGACTTGTTTTTTTTTCTTTTTCAAACTTACGAACAAAAAGAAAGAAAAAAATCTAGTTGAGTCAGTGATTTTTTATTGTCTCATTTGCGAGATCTTGAATAAAGGGAAATAAGTAGACATTTTTTAACATACCTTAAGGCAAGAGTCTACAAAGTCTGGATTGGCTATCTCCCCAGCCATTCATGTATTTATTGGACACCTGATATACGCCAGGCCTCTGTATTATTACAGACTTAAGAGGACAAACTTTTGGCACAGAAGGGCACAGATAGAAGGTAAACATGTTTACCCTGATAGTCATTTCAGTAGGTCTTCTAAACCCGATAAAATATATCATATTCCTTTAAGTGGATTCAGAAGTAACTTCATCTTTGAATTTTAATCAAATTATCTATTTGGTAAATAATGGGTATTCCTTCAAACTAAAATACAGGAATTCACTGCAAACAGTTTAAAAAGTGTCTATCTATCAAACCGAAGATTTCTAGTTCAACTATTTCTTTTAGTCTACTACCTACTATTTACTACAGAAAAGAGGTGATTTATGTTTCTCACTTAAAGAAGGCATAGCTACCTCCTAATTTGATATAATTCACATTTGGGAAAATTAGTAAGCTATTTAGAACTTCTTTAGATAATTGGAGGAAAAGTATTTAATGATGGAGAGATATAAAGTCTGTTACTATTCCCTGACAGAGAGGTACAGTCAGTACCTGAAATGGAAGTACCTCTAGAAGGATAAAATTTACTTCTTGATAAGCGAAAAGAAATCAATTCAATAGACATTATATGCAAACCATTGGGCTAGGGGATGATATGGACAATGGTTCCTGTTCTCATAGAGTTTTCAGTCTAATAGAGGACGTAAGACATATAAACAAGTAACTTCAACACCAGGCAGAATGTGATCAATACCAGAGCAGACAGACTGTTAACGAAAAAGGGGAGATAAATTCTGGCAATGCAACAGGTCAATGCTCTGTGAAGGCGGGAGGTGTCACTTCAGGTGGGCTTTGAAATACGTGAAAATTTTCATATGCAGAGATGAGGGAAAGGGCATTCTGAGTGGAAATGGGAAAAAGGGAGATTCATAGGTATATTACGGGAATCCTGAGTGTGTAGAGGCCATAGGGAAACGAGGGTTGGTAATAAACAAATATTTTAGAAAGCAGAACGAGGTCAGATGGTGAAGGATGCTTGAGTTGCATTTTATGGAGTTTAAAATTTATTTTCTGTCAGCCGAAGGGCTATTGATGGTTTTTGAGCATGGCAGTGAAAAGATAGAAGAGTTGTAGAAGGATTAATTTGCAAAGTGTAGATGAAGTGTAGGACAATGAAGGTAGGATTATCAATTAGGAGCTTACTAAAACAATGTAACAAGGTAATGATGGTCAGCACTAAAGCGGTAGGATTAGAAACTGGAGAGAAGTGAAGAATTGAGGCTGTAGGTTGTGGTGTAAAAGTTTTTGCATCTATTGCTCTTAAATTTATATGTAGGTGAAATAGTTCCCTTTTATATTCTACCAAGGAGACAAAAAGGCCTACATTTATGTCAAAAATTCTAAAAGTTAAAATAGATGATGACTCTCCATAACTCATATGCAATTTTGATGAATCTTTATATTTGTTGTTTTAATTGCTGAAGGAAGAGGGGAAGAGGATCCTAGAAAGCTTGGATATTAGAAAGTGGAAAGATGGGAAGATCGTGAAAATAGATTTCTCTACAGTCCTCTTTGTGATTAAGATGCTAGTAGCAGCAATGGTCACAATAAACTAATAAAGGCGTTGATACTTTGTCTCTGAAAATTTTGTTTATTTTTAATTTTTACTCTATGTTCTTATGTCATTTTAAAGAAAAATATATTTAAAACTGAATATCAAGGGAAAAGGGCATAAAGTGTGGCTACTTTCTCAAGTGAAAAAAATCTAGTATTTCTAGAGAGGAGTTGCAAAAAAGAAGAGGTAAGTCTTTGTAAGAGTAGGTAACATATACCCTTGAGGGTCTTGCTAAGAATCACTAAATAATTGGTGAATTTTTTTAATGTCTCTACCCTATCATCAGCTTGGAGATTAATGAACTCTAAGATATGGCTTCCAAATTCCTGTCCAATCTCATCCTGCAGGTGTTCCTCCTAGGCAGACTGCCCATGCCAAGGCAAAGGAATTATTACCTATTCTCTGAATGAGACCTGTACTTTATATTTTAATCACCTTTGTCATATCTTCATATCCTTTGCATCTATCCTCTCTTTTGTCGTCTCTGCTGAATATTAGGATAAAAAACTTAAGATTGCTATTTATGTAAGCCAAAAACTGTCAAATATCAATAATTTCATAAAATTCAACCTACAAATCTACTTCATGTTAAGTCTAATGCAAAGCTACATCCGCCACGAAGCCTTTTCTGATTCTCTGTGCGCATGCACACACTTACGTCTTTGACTTCACAGTTTGGTTATAACTCTCTTCATTCCTTTACTTGGTCTCTCGCTTTATCTATGGACATATCCATCCCTCTGTTACAGTTTTACCTCTTTGTAGATACAGATCATCCAGCAGTTTCCAGCACAGTATGTTGCACATATTAGGTGCTCAATAAATGTTTATTCAACATTCAATGAATGAAACTCATCTCTGCTCCATTCCACCTGCCAAGCCTCTACTAGAAGGAAATGCCAAGTATCGGTTAATTTTTACACTCTAATCTCCAGTTTTACAGCCTGCCCTCAGTAATGGAATATACCAAAAACACAAACAGGGGACTAGCTACATTAATAGACTGATTTGTTGCCTAAAGAAATGTGTTGCTTCCATAGTTGTGAAATTTGTAAGTACCCAAGGCACCAATGAAAGGCAGAAGAAATGTTAATGTTTCCTACACCTTAAAGCAAAGAGTCCAATTATAATGGGAAGGTTTATCTTTTCAGATTGTGGTCACAGAGTATACTCCCTAGAGGAATGTAAATTGTCTTCATTTTCTCTTTATTCAAGACTAAGTAAAAGGTCCTATAAACTCTTCCTGTCTTTTTTAGAATAAGAAAGTACCATGAATAAAGTTCTGTTAAACTGAGTTGTTCAAAATGTATTTTAAGTCAATAAAGGTTAGACTGTAGAATCACAATGGTATATCCTTAGATATTATCAAATGTAATGATTAAAATATTTATATAATGTCATGATTTATGAGAAACTCAGTGGCACATGTAAATTTGATTGGGTCTTTAGAAATACAATATTCATTAATACCATGAAGCTAATGAAAAAATTTTGTCTTAAATGTTATGATAGATGTCAATAAATGCTATGAAGAAAAACTTACAATTAATGGCATATCTACAATATGGGCAATTTCAGGCAATGTAAAGTTGTAAATTTTATCAATGTAAAATTTTATCAAATATTTACAAGTCATGCCTAAATGGCAGGCTAGATTAAAATTGTTTTCAGGTTTACTCATTATAGGAGAATCCCATATGCCTTTTCTTCAGATAATCCTAGTTATTTGAGAAAAATTTTAATACATATAATATAGTGTACCTATTAAAAAAGAGTAGTAAACATCTTTTTACAGAGGTATGATACATCTTTTCAAAATCCTAAAAGAATAATTTTTAACTTTTGCCCCTGCCCTAGGACACCTGAAGGATATAACATACTTCTGTCAGTAATTGTGGATCATTACTCTAAGAAATGTTACTCCCCAGAAAATACTAAAAAAGCTATCCTCAGCAATAGCATCAGGGCCCTAATGCTTCAATTTTACCATGGAAACTGATTCTATTTGACCCAATATAGCAATCTTTATCCAGTAAAATGCACTTATATATACGGTACTTTGAGAAATGTACTGAAATGTATTAAAATACATATTGAAACGTATTGAAATATGTGAGCCCTTAAACCACACATCTATTTACCACTCAATACAGATTTGATCAAGTCCTTGATTTTAAAGTTTCTTGATCCTTACTTCTACTTAATTCAATATGGATATTTTTAACTTACATGGGATTCATTGGTTAACTCCAATAGAAAGTGTTTATAATTATACAAATTCTTCTTTATCTCTTATTTACTGTTATGTCCTAATTGTTGATTAATGACATTTAAAAATATCAGAATAGACTGAGTATTGCTATAGGTTAATGCTGTCCATTGATTTGTAGAGGTTTTGACTATTTTGCAAAATAACATCAAAAATTTCTAGTTAAAAGGAAATATCCAGACAAGATGGGATTTTCTTTTAACTATCTTACAATGTCTATTTAGTACCTGGCGCAAAGCTGTTGAATGAATAATGGTAACTACTAGTATAGAAGCATTTAAAATAATCAAAGTATATGATTAGCACTCTATCAATTTCATATGTGTTTGAATAAATCTTTATTCAGTTAGTTGGAATAGCCAGTGGCAAAACCCTCATGCTTACTACATAAATATCACTGTTTTGAATATGTAAAATGAATTCCAAAATATAAGCACAGAATTGTTTATTAAGATGGAAAGACAGTTTCATGAGGGCTCAATTTTTGTTTTTGTTTGTTATTATTTTTTGTGTATGAGGAAGATTAGCCCTGAGCTAACATCTGTTGCCAATCCTCCTCTTTTTGCTGAGGAAGATTGGCCCTGGGCTAACATCAGTGCCCATCTTCCTCTACTTTATACGGGACACCGCCACAGCATGGCTTGACAAGTCGTGCATCGGTGCACACCCGGGATCTGAACCTGTGAACCCCGGGCTACCAAAGCAGAGCATGTGCACTTAACCGCTACGCCACCAGGCCGGCCCCATTGTTTGTTATTTTTGAGTAGCTAATTTGTATTGACTGATATCTTGGAAGATATAATCACATCAAATAGAAAATTGTTTAAAAGTTTTTTCAAAGAAATTTCACAGGAAAACTGGTAAAATAATTGATGCTCATTTAGAAAGCATATGACAAATGGAGATTGTGGAAATTCAACTTTATCCATTTCCTTCTAGTATACGTATAAGGAAATGATATAGTTATATTTGGAATTTAATGGTAGATTTATAAAAATTGCAAGTTTAGTTATCTCCATTGTATAAAGTCAGATTGAATGAGAAACAATCCATGTTTCTTAAACATTTGTAACTTTTACAGTAATATTTTGTTTTCCTATTTATTATTATTATTATTATTTTTTTTAAAGATTTTATTTATTTATTTTTCCCCCAACGCCCCAGTAGATAGTTGTCTGTCATAGCTGCACATCCTTCCAGTTGCTGTACGTGGGACGTGGCCTCAGCATGGCCAGAGAAGCGGTGCGTTGGTGCGATCCCGGGATCCGAACCCGGGCCGCCAGCAGCGGAGCGCACGCACTTAACCTCCAAGCCACGGGGCCGGCCCTGTTTTCCTATTTAGAAAGTATTTTAGTTTAACATATCACAGAAATAAACTAATAAATGAAATTACAGTTTTAAATAGAAGTTTACTTTTAAAAGAAAACATTTTGTTAGTACTTTTTAAAATGAGAGATGATCTTAGGCTAATAAGAGTAATTAAAGTATTTATATAGTCAGAGAGAAATTATTTACTTATTTCTACCTAAGATTTTATTCTTTTGAAATGATAGTCCTGATTTCTTCCTCTAAAATCTAGATTTTATATTCTAAATTTAAACATATATTAGAGAAACATTTAATTCTTTCATATATAGAAGTGAATAAGGCCATATAATTAAAAACAACTAGAAATGATAAATTAGCTATTCTTTTATCAATTAAGAAATTATAAAACAGATCTTTACTAGTATGGTTCAATTTTTTTCCAATTTATTATTTTTCAAGACTGTTTTCTCTTTTGTAAATTAAAATAACATTTATCAGAAAAATGCTAGTGTTGAATGAATTGATTTTTGTTTTGACTGGATGAGTTTGCACATAGCTGCCATTAGGACAGTGTTCAGAACGGTTACTCCAGTTCAACAGATAAAAATCCCGCTTATCTCTTGATGAAAAAGAAAGTATTCCTCCTCCCAGAAATGTGCAACCATGGAAAAGGAAGAGAAAATGTGGAGTGAACAAATGATTCCTCATTCCATATATACCTTGTATAGTTTGCTTTATTCAGAATATAATTAGAAAACCCCCTACCAAATTTCCCGTACCTTTTTGCCCTCGCTAAGAATAAACACAAAAATAAATTTTAATTTTTCATCTTAAAGGCAGAAAATAACATTAATCCTAATATATTTAATAAATCTTATCATTCTCATTTTATTTTCTAAAAATGCAGCCATTTAGTGTTTGATTGCAAAGCAATGTTATTTTCAGATAATTGTAATAAAAGTTTCTCTTCTAAGACACATTGCCAATCTTAAGGGTGAAGTTTATAATTCTATCCTACATCCCAATAGATCTGACCCCAAGGTGGAGTTCCAAAGTTCTTTTAAAGTCAACAGAAGTTCTAAGAAATATAACAAAAAGGTGGATTAAGGTTAATGAAACATAATTTTATAAATTGCATGCATATATATGTATATCAAAATTTCTCTAAGATTTCTTGCCCTTACCTTCAGTATTATATTGAAATTTATTCAAATTTATGGAACATTGTTTAAAGGAACTGCATTTTACACGTGATTTGGAGGCTCACTCTCAAATGATTTCAGATAGTTTTGCTGCAGTGCTGATTAAAAAAATACAACAAAATTCTTTAAGATTTACCAATCTATTTGATTTATAAAAATGATAGACGTGACCCAAACAGCTGTAATAAAATGAAAATACAGTGCTAATTACTTTGACCATTGATAAGTAGAAATATATTGTGCCCAATCTCAGAACCAAAATAGTTGCCCACTGAAATAGAATTGGTACCATTCCGTTTTGCGTCTCCTAACTGGAAACTTTCACCAAACATTCAGCTATGGATCTAAGGACCTTTATAGTTCTAATCTGTTGGCCAGAGAAATAAAAGAAAGTCAAAATTACATCTTGATGCTCAGCCATTAAGTCAGTTTTGCTGCTGCTCCAAAACTCCTTTGAACCATTCATCCAAAAATTGTGTTTCTGCGTTGTTCCTTGGACTAACTTTCAGTCAGAAATTTCAGGATGGGTATACGGGTACACAAAGTGTAGGTCCCAGGTTCTCTCAAATTCCTTCTTTGATAACTTGGGTTCTGGCTCTTTGAAGATATTGACCTCAAAGTCCTACCGTTGGGCCATATTACTATGGCTAGCCCTCCCCGATGTTGCTCACCCATTTTTCTGGACTATTATCTATTTCCCTTTGCCAAACTGTCTTGAGGGGATGCTGCCCATTCACTGCTGGCTCTTGGTGAAGCTTTCTCCTGGATATCTTTACAGAGACTGCTCTCCACCAGGATTACACATGGTTCATGTGTAATGAACATTAGGTCTGTCTAATCTCTGAGACAGGCTGCTCTGCTGGAACTATTCCTTTGTTCAAATTAAACTGCAGGACTGACCCAATGTTCACTTTTCTCCTGAACGATGCTTAGCTATGCTCTGTTAGTTCTAAATATGAGAATGGAATAGAGACTGAAAACAATATTTACCTTTTATTCTAAATCTAGTGCATTATGTCCTTCTCTGACTTGTTAATTAACAAAAGGGACCTTAGACTTAATGTTGTAAATTTAAATTTATTGATAGTAAGATAACATTGTGTGACCAATGATTAGTTTTCCTTCTGCCTTTTAAGTGTCTTGCTAATGTTCTCCATTTTCAATCTTCAAAGATTAAGATAATGTTGAGCAAATCAAAGAATGTTAATTTTCACTAGTGATGTCAAACTATTTGGTCATGTGTTGCTTATATAAATTAATTACTTCTATCCTAAGACAGAAGCTGCTTATAGAATGTAGGAGCCCTGAGATAAAGTTTTAAAGTGTGTTTATTGGTGCCAAAGTATTCAAGTATATCATGTATGTACTTGATGTACTTATGTGAATGGTCAATTTTAAATTCTGCCAAAGGAGTAAAAATGTATATAACTTTAAAATATATTAAAATATAACTTCCTATCATGTAAATTACCTTCTAATTAAGTAATATTCTGAAATAACAGTAGACTTAATATAATGAATATCTTTAGTCATAAATTGTCTATAGTCACCAAATATATATCTACTTCCCAAGCCCTATGTCAAAAGCTGAAGTTAAAATACCAGGTATGTAAAAACCTTAATTTTTCCCTGGTACTAGAAGTAGGAAAAAATTAACACTGAACAGCAATATTCATTTTTTAACATTCAGTCAATGACTTTTTGACCCTTAGAGAAAGGAAATTTCTAAGGCTCAACTAGAGTTAGTGCAAATGAAGATGTACCTGCTAATAAAGTATCTTCTTTAGACATAAAACAGAAGCAGTAAGCTACAATATTGTCAGCTAAAAGTTTTCTGACACACTTTGCCTAAATTGTGAGGATTCATAACACGGATGTCAGATATCATCTGTATAGTTCTATGAAAATCCTTCAAAACCCTATAGGAACCCACAAATTTCCACAATTGGCACGGTGGGGATACGACACATTTTCGCTGAAGGCACTGTATCTCTGGGAGGATCTTTTTATTAAGAGGAACCAGGATGAGTGGTAAGTGCCACATATGGGGACTGGAATAATGCAAAAAAGAACAGCAGCCACTGAGCCACACTTGTAGCCCTTAAAAAAAAAAAGACAAGATGATACAGAGCTGGCATAATCATAAGTTCTGTAGAATCACTTTGGAAAGAGATCTCAAAGCTAACTAGCAAAGTTAATGAAAAAGTTTAGAGATTAAATAAAAGTGGAATTAAATCAGAACAAAAATTATGAGGCCCAGAAATGTTAGGAAGAAAAAAGTAAAGGTAACCGAAAAATTGTGAATTAGAAAAACTGTGAAAACGTATGTAAAGCTTTTATGTTTAGAGGTTCACAATGCATCTTAATGATCCAAAATATCAGCAAAAATAGTGCAGGCTTAACACGCATGAAAACAATGAGAGAGCACGCCACTTGCTCAAGTTGTCGGTCACTTTCAACTGCTTTCCTCTGAAATATAGAGCCACTCCAATTTCAAATGCTTTTGTCCACAGAGAGATCTAAGATCTGTAGGGATTTTATATAAAATGTCATCAACCAAAGGTGTAGGGTCTGCAAATTCTACATGTGCCTACAAAAGGCAATTTAAATTTTAAGGCAGCCAAAGAGAATAGAAGAAAGAAAGGTAATATTATATACTGGAATATTTTCATTGTTTCATGACAATTCACAATTTATATTAGATTTTCAATATTTTACAAGATGGGGGTCTCGAAGTCCTTTTTAGCTGTCTTTGGTTGCAAAATATTCTTGCCAGGAGAGGCTGAAACTTATCAGTGGGATGATGTAATAACCGAGGTTCTCAAGAAGCAGAGGGTGTTGTAAAGATGACTGGGACACGTGATGTATAGAAAAGTTCTGGGGCATGTAGAATATATGTTCAACATGGTAATCAGAAAGATTAATGTGATCTCCATTGCAGTCCTGAAATCACAGTGTGCTACTCCTTTTATGCAATGCCTCAGCCTTTGATTTCCTTACCCTACAGTTTTGGCTTCCTAAGGACACAACAAATTTATTTTCTACTCTTATATGAACCGTATTAACATTCGGATTCTATACAGAAGATCATTAGCTCTTAAGCTTTAAATATTTGCTTTAATAAGAGGGAGAAAATAATAATTACCTGCAACTAATATGGAATATTAACGACTAGAACTATGAAATGATATTGAGGCTGAGAGGCTTCAGGAATGACATGTAAGAAATGATCTGAAAACTCAACAGTAGGAGACTATCTAATAATCAGAGAGGGGAATGAAATGACAATGGAAGGCTTTGTGCGTAAAGCCCTCAATACAAAACCAGCTCAGGAAGAACATTCGTTTTGATCTCTGGAAACAAAATTTGAAAATATAAAAATGGAATCTCATTTAACATTTTTACCAGATCAAAAAGGCAAATCTGAGCCAACTTATTAAGACTGGGGAGAAACAATTGCTTAATAAAAAAGAAAAAACTGAGTTGAACTAAATATGGTGGGGACATCATTAAATTTCTCTTTTTGCCTCAGGTTTGGAAGGAGACAGGAAAGGATTGATTCTACCAGTATGAGTTCACCTTCCAGGTCTACTCCGAATGTTTCCTTTTCTTTTCCTTCATTTAAGTCTAACACATGGGAGAAGAGAGTAAGTTCAAATTATTTCTGCTTGAACATAGCATCAATCCTAACTCTTTAAGTAGTTTTTTAAAGATGTTTTTAAAACATCAATATAAAATGGGAATCTAAAGTAATTTTTAGTCACATTCTATAGAACTCGGAAAAGTCAGGTAATCAGGGAATATTGGCACTGAGGTGCATAAAGGAGGTTTTTATTTATTGTAATGATATTCAGCTCAGACTCTTAAAGGAAGTATCCTTTACATTTGTTCAGACCATGGATGGCTCTAGAACTCTTTCAACAGCAGTGGAAAATAAAGATTTTAAAAATCTATTTGACTGAAAAGAATCAAAACAAGTCTCAAAAAATTATTATGTAGACTCTGTATAATTCTACCTGGCTTTAACCTTTCCTACTTTTTGCTAAAATTCCCTTGAACATTCATCTGATTAATCCTGCATTAATCTCAATAATTTTTTTTCTTTTTCAATTCACCTTCAACAAGATAAATAAAATTTAACAAGGTCTGGAAGGATAATCATGAATGAGGTGAAGGGGCCTGCCACTTTCTATTCACATAAATTTGGACAGTTATTAAAATACATATTAACTAAACAATTAAAATTAAAAATAAAACTTCACAAGCATACTCTATCAATATTTAGAAAGATCTCTTAGCTCCCCCATAAAGATGAATGTTATATTTACTTATCTCTCCTTCCCCAAATCTCTCGTTCTCCCTTCTTTTTCAGGGTTCTAAGAGAATCCTGGATTTCACTTTTGTAGGGATTACCTCTTGAAATCAAACCATTTCAAATTAACTGTCACTTCCCATCTGATTCTTCGTAATCAGTATCACATGGTTATTGAATGCTTACTTTGCATGGTATAATGTGTTAGACACTATGACATGTCTAAAACATAGTCTCTGTCCTTAAGCTAGGGACATCTGCAAAATGAGCATGCATGTATGCACGAACACGCATGTGCTCACACACACAGCGAGTTATTCCAGATAATGGTACAAGGAGCGAGCCCCTCAGCAGTGTGGAGCAGAATGTAGGTCCTGACAGCAAAATTATCTGGGAAAGCCTCCTGGGAAAATAGGAATAAGCCCTTAAGGAAAGGTAAAATTTAGGTAAGGGAAAGGACTAGGAGCAGAAAAAGGAAAGGGCAGAAAGGCAAACAGTTAAGGCGAAAGAAATGCACTAATTTGGCAAAAGCCTTCATTCAGGACATTCTAAGAGTAAAAACTGGAGTGGAGGGACAGTGTTAAATATGGAGGGTCAAACAAGGAATATGGATGATAATTTGGCATCTCTTGTTCTCCAAAAATAATTTATAAGAAGCACTAATCCATAGCTATTCTACTCTTCTAAAGCTTCAGAACATCTCCTCCACCAGTCTCAGGAATACTTCTATATTCTACTATGTAGGATTTTACTATTTTGGAGTTGAATAAAAGGACTAAACCAAAAAACAAAATTTAAGTGTTGTTTTTTCCTGAATCTAAGGACATTTATGTTCTTGGATTCAGCAAGTAAATGCTGAACTCATCATTTTCCCTAGTGAGCCTGCCCTCTTGTGTCCTCTATTTCTCTTTGTGGGCTGTTAAAGTTGCTGTGATTTTTTTTCCTAATTTTCCTCTTTGTCCCCAGCATTCAATCTGTTGTCTTGTTCTGGTATTTCTTTTCACAGCCATTCTTTCACCAATTTCTTGTTCTCCACTCCCAGTTTTTTACTTAAGTCAGATACTACACACTGCAAGAATCAATCTTCTGCTTCCCGTCTCTCCCAACCCCAGAATATCCTACCATACATGAGCTTCATTCACTCATGGTTCCTTCAGTACACTTTCAGATTACTCTTCCTAAAGCACAGCTCCGATCGTGTGAAACTCAAGCTCATAACATTAACAGGCTCCGTAACTGACTCAAACAAACACCATAGCTTGATATTTAAGATGCTCGACAGTCTGGTCCCACTTCATATATTCTAAATTCTATTTTCCCTTTTTATATTCTAAATTCCTCTCAAATCTAATACTCAATGTTTTCTAGGCACATATCAGGAGTTCCTGTTCTGGGCTGATACTGTTCTCTCTATTTGAATTGTTCACTGCCTACAACCTCAGATAACATCTTCTTATCTCAAAAATCTCTGATTGACCCTGAGTAATGTGCTCCCTACCATGAATTCCTGTCTCATATTGTTTCATTTTTATGGATCTGCTTACTTCATGAATTATAAGAGGAGGTGGGAGGAAAAGAAAAGGAATGGTCAAAGAGACTAATCACACATTTATGGAGTGGCTAGAAAAATGTATTAAAATGTGAAATATTTTAATATTGTTTATACTCTCATTTATAGAAACAATGAGGTATTACAAGAGGTAATATAAACCAGAAACTGTGTACACAGCTCTACGAGGGACATAGGGAGCAATTCTTATGTTCCAGGCACTCATTTCATTTGCAAGAATCCTATGAGGTAGGTATTATTATTACTTACCTCATTTCCAGCTGAGAAAACGGAGGAAAGAAATGAATCCTACTAAGCTATTAAGTGCTAAATCTGGGACTGGAACCTCTACAGTTTGTCACCAGAGCCCGTGTACTGAGACCACGAGGCCTTTCTGCTTCTCGTTCACAACTGCACCAGCATACCCACCCCCCTTCCAAAACAGCAATATCAATGACAAGTACCATGACTTCATTTCAGGACACACAGTATGCTATTTATGTTTTATAAAATGTCTTTCATTTCTGTTTAATTTTCAGAGTACTTTGAAGTGCATTCAATTATATGCAGCCAAATTTGGATTGAGAGAATTAGATAAATTTTTTGTTTGCCTCATAATGTACATAAAATGCCTAACATTCTTTAAGTACAAACATCTTTAAGACTCTATATAGATGAAGATACAGAACATTGAAGTGATGTTCCATCAATAATATTTGACACCTAATATACAAAAAGTTAATGATAGCAGCAGAAACAGATTCAAAGAATAAATGTTGACAATATTTGGCAAGGTAATTAAAAATCTGATTACAATTTGTATAATTTAAGAAAAGACAAGATTTGATCTTCCTCTAATTTTTATCTTTTCTGAGATCTATTTCCTACAAGCTGAGAGAAGCTTTCCTTTTGTCTCTATATGGAAAACACACATGAATATTTTTCACATGCACTAATTCATATAAGCATAAAACGTACGCTATTTTGACTATGAGCATTTTAGTTTTATATACCCATAGTGGCAGTACATCAGACATTAAATATACAATTTTTATATATTGTTTTACACATATTATTTTTTTCTCTGAGATATTTCACAATTAAACTGTAACTAAGTTAATAATAAAAGGAAGAATCTAAAATTGCCAAAAGAAAAATACTACTAACCTAACAATACCATAATTTAGCCCAATTACTATTTCAGGTCCTAAAATATAATGTTTAATAAACTATTTTATTGAATCATTAATTTTTTATTTTAATATTCTTATCACTGGACAATTATATTAAAAAATACTTCTTTACATATCCTCTTTCCAAGATCTGTAACAATCACTATATACTGCTTATTAGCACAGGGAGTTGCATCAACAGCTTAAACACTTTTATTACGAATGTCTTTCGTTTCCCTGAAATAGGTCTTTTTTTAAAGGGGGAAAACAGGATCTAACTCTTGTTTGCTCTTTAAAGTTTCATTGTTTTAGCATTTTATACAGGGAGTGAGCATTAGCATACTCAGGAGGACTGCTGAAAGGAAAGGGCCTCAAGCTACCCACTGCATGGCTGAGGGGACAAAGCAGGGATATAAAAACTTCTGTCTGATTGCTCACTTCCCTTGTTTTAGAGTACTGCGACTCTCAAGAGCATATATTCATGTTCTTTCTACTTCGAGTTTTATTACTTCTTTTGTATTATTTAATACATCTAAAGACACTTCCAAAAGACAAATTTTTCCATTTTGAAAAAGTAATGGTTTGGAACCTGATAAAACACATTAATGTTCACAGTGTGTTTTTCGCAAAGGTGATAGAGTAAAAGTGCTATAAAGCAATTAGGCACATGATCTGAAAGACATTAATAAGTCAAACAGAATAAGATGTTTAAAAAGTCAACAAAAATAACATCCTGTGAAAGGTCAAATGGAAATGGGCATGGATAAAGACCACATTTCTCTTTCGGGTCTTTGACTAGATATTTAATACAAAAATAGGAGAAGAAAATAGAAAAATGAGAGAAAGTCATTTTTCTCACCTCAATAACCTGAAATTAGAAGTATACGACGTTTAACTCTAGGAAGTACGGACGTAAGTTACTGAATGGTGTATATACTTCATTAATCAGATTCTAATTTTTTTCCCCAGAATTCTAAGGTCTCCCGGGGTCAGTACTTTTTAGTAAACAAAAACTGATAAGCTTGGCCTATTGAATAAGGACAGGCATTTTTTAAAGTGTCATACACATTTCTGAAATCCACAATACATCAATTTTTAATACATCTACTCTCTCAGCTCCATTAAAAAGATGGTAGGGGAAAGATTTTAGAGTAATTAATGATATAGTTAGCTGCTAAATATTAATAGGAATCGTAGTCTTGCATAAAATATAACATATAAACCTTGCCAATACAGACGCACCAGTAATTAAAGTTGAATATGTAATTACACTGATTTATAAGACAGGCAAAAAGTTACACTTTACTAGCTTCTATGTAAACTGTGGGTAACAGTTAAACTTTGCATTTTACGGTTTATAAAAACGGGCGATATCCTGACTACAGTTCATAAATGGTTTAGAGACCTGTAATAGTAGTAAAAATTACGACAACTTATTCCATCATGAATATTCTTATTGCACCATACAAACCAAACTGTGATAATGACCCATAAGATGTAGACTCATCTTCGACACTACTTTACATCCAAGAGAACCTTAGTAGTACTAAGAATTTGTACAGGACTGCTGGTACAATAAGTATAGGACATTAGAGAGAATCTAAAAGATGTATTAAAACTGATTTTGATATACTTTTTCATATCACGAACATGGTGCAATTTAACGCCACTTAAACTCGTATTTTTTACTTATATACCATTAAAAACTTCAGAAGAACACTCAACTTTAGAAGCATATGAATATAGGTTCTTCCCCTTACAGAGTCTGTTAACCACACTTACATGTGCGGCTGAGGTGAGCAGCCCGGACTGCTGTTCCCATTGCTGTCGATGTGATCCAGGGAACCATTGAGGTCTTCGTGGACAGCCTGCAGTAGGCCACTGGACGCGTTATTGATCAGTCCGGGGTTACTTAGCAAAGGTAAACTGCTCTCTGCCAAGGCAGCCTAGTGAAATGAAGAGGGTGTAAAACAACTTTTGAGATGGCCTTTAAAATAATTTTTAAAACATATATCTTCTTTCAATGGGTTTGAATCATGACGCAGATATTTTAGAATAAAATAAAACGTATGGGAAAGGCAAAGATTCCTAATCGAAAACTTGTGGCAGAGAAACCAAGGAAATTAAGTGTGATACTAAAATACAAACAATAGTTCTCCCAGCAAACTTTCTCACTCAGGTTTCAGCCTTCCGCATAATGAAATGTTGTATCCTCACATGTAGTGAAACACCCCAAGATAATATAAGCAGTTGTTCTGCTTTTTAAAAATGACCAGAACTTAACTCAAAATAAAGAAGTCCTGACATTTGCCTCCTCTGCATAAAAATTATATATTATAATTAAACTTTAAAGTTTTTGCCACAAGCACCACATTCCCCAACACTATGATGTGAAATCATTTATGACAGCCTGGATAAATATTAATGCACAGCCACATGCATTTGCAAAAGCTTCTATCAATCTAGCATTTGCAGGAAAACCGAATGTTCCAGATTTTGCCACAGGGTGTCCTTCTTGCTTCTTCACATCAAAAGTAGCTTGAATTAGAACCAGTGCTTCCTACAGTACTAGGTACTACAACTTACTTGGATGATAAACCAACTATTAAGAATAATCACAATCACACCTAAATACAAAGCAATGTCAAAAAAGAAAAAAAAAAAAAACGCAAAACATTCAAATACAAGGATAATGGGAAGGTGCATTTAATGATATTACCTGCAAACTGGCATTCAGAGCTGCTCCATAGCCTAAACTGGTAGGTATATTTTTTACTAAAGTTGGGCTTCTGGAAGAAAAAATATAAAGGTGATTTATAAGTCAAAATATAAAATATGTGGATCTCAATAATCTCAGCTAAAAAGATATGTTCTGGCTTGTGACCTCACACTACTAGTCCAGGGTGGATGTACCTAAGGCCACAGAAATAAGGTGATAGGGTTCAAATACATAATTCTCTACATACTATGTATTGACTTGGTCCAGAAATATGAGGAGTGAAACTTCAGACTATGGTGTGTAAGCAAACTGGAGCATGACCTAGAGGATCCCTAAACCTGTTTCTAACTACGTGAAGGTTTTATTTCCAAGAAGAACAGCATTCATATAAAATTTTAAAAATGTAAATATACAACACAATTACCAATTTGATGCAATCAGAAAATAATTAATGGTTAATTTCTAGAACACCACAAATTAACATAACAAATTACCATAGTTAATTAAATGACAACATAATGTATTAACTATTTCTTGAATGCAGAAATTAGCACATACTTGACAACAGAAATCGAAAGTGAAGGGCCAATAGTAGGTAAAATACATTCAAGTCATGTCTTCACAGAAGCAGTAGTGGTTTGGGGAGGCAGGTAAATATACGTGGAGTTAATTTATTGGACACAAAATGTGCTGTATTATATTTCTGACTTAAGTTTGGCAGTCTTGTTCTCTAGAAAAAAAATACTGATTTCAAACTTCCCAAACGGTAATTTTCTCACACTACCATATCTTGACCATCTTAACAGCACTGAATAGAGAGCTGACATGGCTAGGGAAAAGCAGGGTGGGTCCAAATAACAAAGTTTGGTCTGGAAAATAAAGAGTATTTGGGAAACAAAATCACTATTTTTTTTATAAAATCTTTTCATAAATTCTTTATAAAAAGGTACTTTCAGTAACACCAGTGTCTGCAACATCAGCTTTATTTAAAATAGCCTTTTGTGCTCTCTTAGAGGCTATA
>NC_141900.1:73388673-73391173 GCF_057802395.1 Ceratotherium simum simum | reverse complement strand
CAATAATATGCAAGAGAAAAAGTAATATCGTGCGACTAACAAAGGTGTTGATGATTGAGTGCTCACACTGTAATTAGTGTGTCAGGCCCTCGTTTCTCTGCCAAGCCTCAGCTATTAATTGCACCAAATTAGAAAACTATATCAGAGGCAAAATTATTCTTTCACTTGTCATTTTGAGAGAGGGAATTCATTCCATTCAAGAGGCAGGTTAAAAAGAGGGGAAGCAGATACTAATCTGCTTATGTCATGTAAATAAATGGTCCTTGTGCTATCTGTAAGGAACTGTGCAAGGGGAGGCATCTTCAAACTGCTGGAAAAGTAGTTACCTTCCAAGTTGCTGCATTACGCCTGAAGTAAGCAAATGTCCGTGTAAACCAGCTGTAAATTTCATTAAGTGTTAACTGCCTGTCAGATGACTCCATGATAGCCTGAAATGAGACAAGATACATAGTGACATAAAATAATGGTTTACTAACTAGACTAGATGACACTTTCTCATCCAAGCCTTACTTTAAGCATTAATGAAGTTTAATTTAATCAGGCAAAGTTAATTTTCCTTCTACTTACCTGCCTTATGAGAGTTGCATAAGTAAATGGAGGTCTGACATCTGCATTTTTATAAAACTCGTAGTTTGGGGCAATCTCTATAAAAATAAAAACTAGGTGTTAATTCTGCTAATAATTCATATTATAGACAATTGATTTTTCATATTTTCCCCTAGCATTGGTGAAGTGATTCAGTGAGAACGCCACTGACTAGTGAAAGCACAAAGCATGACAGTGGAATTGAATTATATGGAAAAGGCCATTTCTGATGTGAAGTGCAAATGAAGCGTCCCCGAGTTGTTCGCTGTACTTCAGGAACTGTGCGACCAGCTGGCCTGAGGATTTTTTGAACAGCCAGGTCCTCTTTTAAGCGGGTGGTTTAGGCATGTTCTTACAGGGACTTTTGCCCCCTGCCATAATCTTTGCTTTTCTCATCTAATACTTAAAGAACAATAGGATCCTCTCTCGGCATCTGTGGCCATCTAACAAAGGAAACACAAAACCCTCACAAGCGCCCATGTTGAAAATAACTTCACTTTTTGTACAAACGGGGCTCTGGGCTAATAAGGGTTACAATGTGTGACTGTGATTATCCAGATGCCCCGGGGCAGGGAGTGAGTGGTTGGGGGAGAGGGGAGCAGGCTAAGAGGGAGAGAAGGTAAGTTTGTGTTCCATGCAAACTTTGCCTCACATATGCATCTGAAGCAAAGTAGCCTATAGGCATTAGGAGTGTGGTAGGATTTCATTTAGGTAGCACCTTGATAAAGATTGATTCATGGAAAGCCTGAACTGTCTTGCATAAAGCAACGGTGCTTCGAATATGTCCTTTTAAACGACTCCTCTCACATGGCGTTATTCACAGATGTTGTCCTGCTATAGTCTTCCCTTGGAGATCAAAGGATCTCATTGAATTGAGGTGATAATATGGGCTGCCCTGCCAACACATCTCTCAATGTCGCTAATGGGGAGAGCTTTCTTTCCTGAACAACCATTCAGAACAATTCATCATGACGTGCTTAGGGAATCGCCCCTATCCGCATTTACCAGGAATAAAACAATTATCACTCCATAAATCATGACTTGAGTTTCCATGTGCTCTGGAATGGCTCATGTACAGTTGCTTCGGCTATAGTTTTCCTCTCCCAAAGTAAAAGAGCTCTACTGAGCATTCATATCCTACCTGATGACATGGGAATGTTGTATTTGTCTGAATGTCGCCTTCGTATGGCTCCCACATTGGGCACACTGGCTGGGGTGATTACTGAGGGTCCCTGGGTAATCGGGGTGACTGGGGCCGTTGGTGTGGTAGGGGTTTGAGGTAAGCTCTGTGGGGATGTCTCCAACATGTTCTTCGACATGGTGACACTAGACACCAGATTTAGCTGCAAAGGCCCAAGAGAAGGGCAGGAAAAAGGTAGAGACAAGAGAAAAAGACTTAAAAAGGTTTGACAAATGAGAGTGGATTCACTTCTACAGCTGTGTTGCCACTAATAAGCTGCAAAAGGAAGCAGCCAATCTCAACTAATTACAGGATGAAATTGTATCATAAGAACTCTAATTAGAGGATGCTGTTAGAGGTTATCTAATAATCTACTGCAATGTTACTTAGGACTAACTCCTTCTTGTCCTACCAGACTACAGAGAAAGTATATTTCCTTCAATAAAAGCCAGTTGCCGATTATTGACTGCCCCTGTTGTTAAACAGGTCTAGCCCCCAGTGAAGCAACAACAGCAGCAATAATGAAGGATGCAATGTTTTCAACCAACAGGACTTAAAGTAAGTTGCTATTCTGTTGCTGCCAGAATTTTTTTTTCCATAGTCCCAAATCTCAGCTGAGAGGCTCCAGCCAGCTGGAAAATTTTACACTGACCTTTAGTCTCCTTGCTAATTTGGTGGAATGGTAATGACATTACTACATATTCAAACAAAATTGTCTTAATTGCAAATTAGCCG
>NC_141900.1:73383673-73386173 GCF_057802395.1 Ceratotherium simum simum | reverse complement strand
CAAAGGAAAAACTCTATTACCTTAGCAGAAATACCTTAGCAGAGTTTAAATAAATATAGTCTTCATGCAAAAAAAGTAAATTTTGAATAATATTAATTGACAAGTAACTCATACAATATAGTCTGTCTTTTATCTCCTCTACTACAAAAAAAAAGATCTTTTTTTACCTAAAGAAATGGAGAGAGAAGCAAAGCTGGCAATCACTAATCACCAGGCTATACAGGGGCCTTATTAAAAAGTATCCCCACAAACTTTCATTAAACTAGAGTTACCCAGTTGATTACCCTAAGTTTCTGTGCAAACATTAGCTGAGTGAGATAAAGTATATTCTTTTCAACAGTCTGTGTATCTGACTACATTACCAGGTTGCGCTTAAATCTCCTATATATTTTTGAGAGAAACTGCAGTTTTTATTTTCTATAATCACCCATTTTCCTTTGTCATAAGCTCTCTAAATTAACACTATGTGTACTATATAGTAAAACATATCAATATGTGAAATACATCTTAACTGAAATAACAACCAAAGAAATAGGGCAAAATTGGGTATAAAATGCTATGACATTTTTGACAAAATATTTGATAAAAAATCTATTTATATGTATCTTACGATTGATCTAAGTCCTCTTCGGCATACCACATACCTTTCTATTTGTGATTTGCACTGTTACAGCTTTTTAGGTTGCTCAAAGTGGGTTTCCTTTTAATATCTGGTAAACCTATCACAGAAAGATATTCTCTCTGGCTTCAGCCTCAAGGCGGTGATTTGTGCACTGATAGGTGTACTTTGTTTAGTGTCACCCATGGTGTAGATTGGATAGATTTTGTAAAAGACAGCATTACTTTAAAAGAAACATACAATTTGACAAGCGATTGCATTTTACTTTCACTTTATTGCCATATTTTTCATCACACTCATTGTTTTCTAACTGTCACTAAATTGTTCATTTTCTTAGTCTGTTACATCGGTAGAGCTATTTACTGTTTATAAAGCAATATGCACTTACAGGTTTGGGAGATGGTTTGGGCTCTGAGGGTCGCATGTGCAAGTGGGTCATCATTGCTTGAAGACGTTCACGTTCTTTAGAAAGCTGTTAAGAAAGAGTGAGATCAGAAGCATTTTAGAAATGACTGATACAGCTATTTTATTGCAGTGATACATCTTATCATGGAGCTTGTCTGAGAGTAATGATTGCTGCATATAAAAGTCTGTGTCCGTAGGAACTTACCTGGGAGGAAATGCAACTTTAGCTGTGGAGGGGGGAAAACTTTTACAGCTTGCCTTATGTTAAAAGGTCAGAGAAAACAAATAACACTTCATCTTTTTGTCAATAAGAGAATTGAGGTCACAGTTGCCTCGACAGTAACAAGTTACTGAAACCATAAATTAGAAGGCCCATGGTGTCTCTTTAAAGTCCTGTGGACACTGTTAGCAATGGACTAGTGCCAACAGCTGTGAAGGGGTGAAGGGTTCTCAAAGCGAAGTGCCTGCCAGGATTGTCGACACACTTCATGCATTCCCACTGAGGTCCAGTTAGTGCCCCCTGCAATCTGCCATCATCAATCTAATTCAATAGAGTGACAGAGACCAGGCAGTGTGAAACGCTGAACTCTGCCACGGAGTCGGCATCTACACTTGCACTGGGTCTCATTACAACTGACGGACCTTACTTTTCCATCAGTCAGACACAGCAGAATGAAAAAAAAGAGGCATAATTGGTTACACTGCAGACTGCATCATCAGCTGAACTCTTAAGTTTTAGTCTACCTTTTACAAATGGTAAACAGGTTTACCAAAAGCTTTTTAAACTACAGCAGCAATGATGCCTTTTATGTGTTCTTGATTATTTTACAAGTTAAAATATTTTTAGTAGCTCTCTGATAAAAACAACGACATGATAAATTTAAAACAATTGAAGATGTAAAGTGTGAAGAAGAAGAAATTGTGTTTAATTAAATGAAACAAAGTACTATTGGTTTGAGTGAGAAAAAAATAATCTTTAAGATGAAATTTTAGACGAAGCCTTAAAGGGTTAGTAAAAACATAACAAGAGTGATACTTAGGCTGATATAATTGCTTTCTGATCAGATTTATGAATTCTATTTATTTTTGGCCAAATTCTGTTTCAGTATTAACGGAAATGTTTTTTTAACTTAAATTAGCAGCGTTCGATACAACACATTTATCTGTGATAGTATAAACGATTTGCCATTATTCTAATAAAGACGAGTCTTATGAATTTTTGCAAGTTCTTTTAGTAAAAATACACTAGAGGTAGAAAAGAAAAAAGTGTTTTTTCAGGGTATATTACAGTCATGATATTGTAAAGTCTTTTTGCTATATGCATAAAATCTCATGGAAAAAATCAAGATTAGCTCATGTAAAAACTGTCTCCGCAATAGAATCATATCCAATTGGGGGGTTTGGTCTAACCTCTATCAGGGAAAACTTAGATTTGATTTTGTGGGGATATCTAAATGTCTACGATGTAGTCTAAAG
>NC_141900.1:73356173-73378673 GCF_057802395.1 Ceratotherium simum simum | reverse complement strand
AATTTTTTTATTTAATAGAAAATAAAACCTCAATTGAATATTAAAGAATATATATATAAGAATAAGAATATATATATTATACATCAACAACTGTCCTCAGGGGGCTTTCCATTTGGTGCTGGACAAAAATAGAGGGATGCTTTCAGTTTCGGGATGTAACGCAAGTAAGGGAATTTGGGACTTAGTACATTTTCTACTTTCTTTTTTATTTAACTACTTTCTTATTTATTTAACATATGTAGGCTAAATAGAAATAATGGATGGTTTTCTTTTATTTCAAACCAATGGATAAGCTACCTGATACCAAAGTAAAGCTCAAGCTATACAATTTATTTGTATGTATTTTAGAAATAAAAATACCATAACAATATTTTCTCAGAAAATGTTTATAATAAACAGTGGAAATATAAAATTTCAGGAAAGTGAATAAATAAGAATACTGAGAGCTAAAAACCTTTCATGGCTTGTTGACTTGTCTGACATTTGTTTTTCCAACACTCTCAATTCTCTTCATTATTATAAAAAAGCCACAAAGTTTTCTTTCCAAGAAAATTTGTATAAATGGTGATACCTTAATTTCACTTTCCACATAGACACTACATACATTTTTTTCTGAATAACTGAAATTAATTTAATAAAATATGTTATTTTATTTCTCTTCAAATTTCCCCCATATTTTAAGAAAAAGACAATACCAGTACGGAAATATGTCTAATTAATATTTCATTTCAATGCAGTATACTAGCATTAGCTCTATTAACAGAATTTATCACAGATCTTTGAGTTAGAGAATCTAAAGCATATCATAACAAAAATAGACTAAAAGAAAGGCCTTAAAATCTACTGTCATTAGTTCTGTCATCCCTATAAAGTTAATGGGTTGGAAAAATGGTCAGTCTTTGGAACCAAAGTTGATATTTAATTGAAAGGAAATGCTTTTTTAATTGTAATTTCTTCAGTTTTTAAAAAACACTGGCATGAATATGAAAAAGAACCATGGAGGGTAAAATGAGGATTCATACTCATCTGCTTATTAGCAATAAAAAATATATAAATATCTGAGATGAATAAAAATCTTCCTTTCCATGTGCTAGCACAGGAAATCATAGTAAAGGAAAGATATGTATATTTTCTTAAAGATTTATTTTGAATTTTGTCAGAAAGAACAACTTGGAGCAACAAAACGTATGGTGATTGGGCTAGCTCCATGGCTTAAATTACCATACTGAACGAATAGTAACAATAGTCCTCTAAATAATCTTGATGGTAAGGAGTAATATAACATATTGATAAGGATTAATATATTCAAATGAAGAAATATGAAATTAGTTGTTAAAAGAATTCATATCCCTATATTGTCTTTTTTTTTAACAAATATTGCTTTTCTTAGAGAGGAAAACTTGAGCCGTTACCTAGAGAGGAAAACTTGAGCAGTTACCTAACATTTTAAATGCTCTTTTTGCTTAGAACAGTCTAATCAGTTTCATACCCAACAAAATGGCAGCTCACAACTGTTTTGGTATAAATAGAAGTGCTAATTTTCATTTAAGGCCGTTTACAAAAGCCGTAGTAGTATATGAAGCAAATTTTGTTTTAATTGGTCAGAACAAGAAAAGGTTAAAAAATCACTGTGGAAGTCTTACTGTAATTCAGTTATAAAGTTATTACGATGCCAAGTACTTGCGCCTTGTTGTTAAGGTGCTTTTGCTCTATACCCTGTAGTCTACCATTTGTAAACACATCTTCTTGATGTTTCTGCCAACATCCTGGCAACAAAGCAGTGCAATTTCAAATGAGCTAATTAACTTAATTGTTGATGAAGCATGAAACAGTTCATTCACCCTGTTAGCTGCTCCATGACAACATAAGAGTTGCAGCCTGTGAAGTTACTCATCTCCATAAACCTATCTGTAGCTCTCTGTTTAGATCTCTTGTATCCCGGAATTGTGTGTGGAAAACGTTTCATGAAAGATGCGTATTCTCATTTGAAAAAGAACCTCCTGAGAATTAAAAATAAGTATATATATCATCATATGAAGAAATTAAAGACACATAAAGTTTTGATTTTAAGCTAGAGAGGGCATATAATCTATCATACAAACATATGGCTATGTATGTTCCTTTACGATTCTGAGGGCAACAAGTAACAGCGTGAATGAAATACAGTTATTTCCTAAAATTTTAGCTACTATTAACTTTCTTTTTTTATTCTTGTTGTTACATATATATTAAATGTTATTATTTAAATAACAAATATAAAGTCTGCAATTAAAAAAATAAACCTGTAAAATATGTCTGTTTACAAATATATATATTATATGACTTCTCACATAATTTTGCTTGAAATTTTTATTAAAAACTTGAGATTTAGGTGAATCCTGCAACTATGTCTCCCTGTTATTAATGACACTATTATAGTAGGGTAATATTTTTCATTCATTCAAAAACCTTTAATGAATGATTTGTAAAATATTTTCATGAAAAGGTAACAATGAAGAGTTAACCTTCTTAGCCTCACTTTGCTAATCGACTTGTTGGAATACACAGAAAACTTAGTGTGCCTTACGATGGACCTTTACTGTCTGTCCTTCAGCTTTGAGTATTTACAACAACGTGCCTAAAACTCCAATACAATCCACTCCCTCCCCTCAAAAAAGTAAAGAACCTACTTTAAAAACTGTCCAAAATCTTCACAAATGCTTTCACAGCCTGGCCATTTGCAAACTCCATGGCCATAGAGAGTGTGAGAGGCCCCAGTCTCCTCATGTGACGAGCTGTAGCAAAAGAACACGGCATCAGATTCATCTCCAAAAGCCATAATCGTTGCAGGCTGCTGGCGCCTGTCAGGTTACGATCAGTGACAAACAGGTCAAAACAGGTCAACTCAGCTCAGAGCAGTCAGAAAAATTTAATCGTTCTATTGAATAGTTCAACTGCCAAGGCTAGATGATGTTCCAATTAGAGGAGAAATAGAGCCAAAGATGACTGTTAATAAAGGATGAAAAAGTAAGAGGACTGTATAATATCATATGCTAATCCTGCCATATGACCTTAATGTAACATTTACCTCTAAATAAAAAATATATATTCATATGTGGTCAAGTGAAAAAAAAAACATGTATTTTTAAGAAAGTAATAGGACAGTCACCATAATATTTTTGAAATGCTCTTTTAGAGATCATGTGGACCTTTAGGATCTTTTAAACTGTTTAATATTTATGTGCGAATGTGAACCATATATATTTCTGCTAGTCACAGTTGATTAAAAAAATTCTACTTTGGAACAGTATTCAATAGCTATATCCTTCTACAGTTATCAAAGACTTTTGATAAGTGAGTATTATAGCAGATAAAGAGATCCTAGATAAATCAACCAACTTCTGACACATATAATCATCAAATTAATGTCAATTAAAACAACAGCGTGAAAGCAACGGAGGCGTACCATTTTATAATAATGAAAGCTAACAAGAAAAATTTTTCATGATACTCAAATGAAGACCAGAAACATCACCAAATTATAATGTTCTATTTTAAACTGTACTGTAATTAAATACATGTTTCTCTTTGCTTATAAACTCCATCATGCCACAACAGAAAACCAAATCGGAGCATCTATCTTCTGATATATTATGCCTGTGTTTATATGTTTACATACATCTATTCTCTGATTTCTAACCACATACTTGAAACATATGCTAAGGGGGATATGTATGCATCTTTAATTGTTTGTAACCAGTTAAGTTAAAAAATGTTAAAATGTTCTCATAGCATTGGGTTAACCACAATATCTTAGTCATAAAAATATATTGACACAATAATTCCATGGGCATTTATTAAAAAATAACTCTCTTCAGGCAAATTCCCCACTGTAGGAATCAAACTGCTGGTATTTGAACTGCTTTTAGTGGTGAAAAATAATATATGAGATGAATAATCAAAAGGTTTCTATTTAATTTGTTGTTCCACACATTTTGCCCCTGTTAAGTACAAATCATTATTTTTAGTTTTATCAATGGTGAAAGTAAAATTTGGTGAGAGATAAGTATAGAATAAATCTCATGAGATTTACCTGTCTCTCCTTGCATTTAGAACTGAAGACTGTCCATTCACTATGGAATGATGGGTTATTGGCGGTGATGCTTTGGAAGCAGTGGAGGAGGTAGTCGAGGAGGAATTGTTAGTAGTGAGGTCTAGACCTCCATGTTTAATGCCATTGTCTTCCATACTGTGGACTCCAGTCACTTCTTTCCATAGCTGCTGAATCTCAGCAGGACTTAAGCCAGCTATAAAATGAAAGAAAGCGCCACTGATATAACAAGGTCAAGTTCATAAAATGAGCTTAGCGTTATCATTAGATTAATGCCAACAACAAAAGTGATGTTATCAACATAATTAATATACAATAATAAATCATTTGACACCATCAACACTACAGCTTTTCTCTACCAATTTGGGAATAGTACTGGGAATAATAGTATTGGGAATAACATTAAGGATTAATAGATAAAAGCCAGCAAGTTCTATTTGAAAATTAAACTATTCACCTTTTAACAGTAGCTTTTACTTATTGCTAGTATTAAGTTTTTATCAGTGAGGAACTAAAAGAGAAATAGATCTGAAAATAAGACATATCAAAAGAAACGAGAAGGAAAAAAAGAGGTAAAGAAGGTAAACAAAAATGTCAGGGGAAAACAGTAAACACTCAACTCAAAAGAAAAATAGATTAGACAATTATCTGGTCATTTTGATCTTTCTCAGAGAGGCAAATGAAATAACTCAATCTCATTCTGAGGTCCTGAATAAGCCAATATGCTGACTTATATAGATCAATTAAGCAGATAACACCTAAACTTCTCCTTTATTTTAGGACTGATAGAATAAGGCAACTACTGATTTTAAACAACTCCCTGGTTCAGATTATGCAAATTTACCTGATTTGTGCAAGAATGAAAATAGAAAAGCGGGGCACAATCCTTTAGCTTTTAACTTTAATTTTGAAATAAGGAATTGAGACACTATTGTTTACAGTACTTGACTTATAAAATAGTACTTATATGTGCCAAATACTGTGCCTTCATATATTCTTTATATACCTTATGCTCTTTAATTCTCACTATAATCCAATGGAGCTGATAGTTTCATTTTAATTAATTTATGGATAAGGAAACAAAGTGGGAGAGAGGTTCAAAAATGTATCCAAGGTCACAAGGCTTATATGTGGTAAAGCTGTGGTCTGACTTAAAATTCAGGCAGTCTCACTTGAACGCCTTTGCTCTTAAAATATTATATTAAAAATATGAAAACTACTGAAAAAAGATATACAGGGGGCAATGTAGATATAATTATAATTGCTATAATTTATTGAGCATCTACTATATTCTGGTACTTCACATTAACAATTTCAGTTAACCTCACCTGAAGTTAGGAATCACTACATTTCACAGATGAGGACGAGGAGGAAAGATTAAATATGTTGCCCCCAAGCCACTAACTCATAACCAGTGGACAGAATTCAAACCCAATGCCCTGTGGCTCCAAAATCTATGTTCTTTATCACTATCTTCATCTACAACATCTAAAATAAGGATGGAACTGCTAATCAAACTACCCATCCTCTGCTCCCCCTGCAACCCAACACACTTCTCTGTCAGATGATATAGTAATGCTGATCAATCAAGACGTTTGAGGGAGTGGAGTGGGATGGAATAAGCAGGGGAGACTGGAGAAAGATAACAGAATATGATGGTCAGGAGAGTGAGCCCTTTCACCCCTACTCCTGCAAGTAGAAAAATTACTGATCTAGACATAGTGGTAAGTAGACTATAGCAACAGAAGAATTCTTACTGTTCCGAATGTAACTTCTGGTTAAATTATGCATCACAGTGGTAACCTTAAATTGCTATGCCTATCACAATTTCACACAGATAGTTTTACTGAAAGCTATCATTTTGGTGATTCCGGTGCCTCAAGATTTTAAGACACAGCCTGAAACTAAAGAAAAGACAGGATAACTCAGGTTTCCAAAGTTATAAAAAATGATTTTTTTCTACCAAAAAAGACAGCAGCTTAATAAATAAAGATATTTCTCTGTTACTTAGGAAATAATTTCTATACAAAGATCATTAGTTATTGCTTTAATTCTAGCTTTAACCTAGGATTCAGAAACTTTTCTGACTGTAACTTTTTTTTTTTTCGCTAAGGAAGATTCGCCCCGAGCTAACATCTGTTGCCAATGTTCCTCTGTTTTGTATGTGGGTTGCCGCCACAGCATGGCCACCGACGAGTGGTGTAGGTCTGCGCCCAGGAATCAAACCTGGGCTGCTGAAGCAGAGGGCACCGAACTTAACCACTGGGCCACGGAGCCAACCCCTAACTGTACCTTTTTGATTACCTGTCTGTATGTGGTAGGTGTCCTAACAGGGAAACTTCATGAGCAAAAATCCTTTTTCATGATCGCATCAACATGTCTTCTGCATCACAACTCACATCATCTGACCTGCTGCCTCTCTGCTCCACGGTCAGCTCTCACCTAGACCACTGCTATAGCTTCCTGACTGTCTTCCTGCTTTGACCCTGCCTTCCTATAATTAACTTTCCATATATCAGCTAAAAATTATCCCTTTAAACGTAAATTTGGCCATGGCACTTTCCAGACAAAACCTCCAATGGCTTTTCAGAACACTTAAAAACAAAAGAAGAAAAAAGAAAAGAAAAGAAAAGAAAACCTTATTACGGCCTATGAGGCGCTGGCATCTATTATCTGGCTCTTGCCTGCCTCTCTGATCTCATCTATTGCTCTCTCTCTATTTCATCCTGTTACCTAGCCTTCTGCCGCTTCTCAAATGCATCAAACATTCACCCCTTTTCCAGCTTTTTCTCTGGCTGTTCCCACAGCCTAGGCCACTCTGGTTGCAGATCTTCCCATGGCTTCCTCGCTCCCTTCACTCAGATGGTCCAAGGGTCACCTCCTCTGAGACGTCTTTGACCACAGAATCAACCACTGCCCCTCCCCACCCTGCCTTCAATCATTCCCTGTCACTTCACCCTACTTTATTTTTCTTAAGAACATTTATTAGTTTTTGAAACTATATTATTTGTTTTACTTGTTATCATCAGTCTCTCTCCACTACGATTTAAGCTTAATAACAGCAGGGATTTCTTATTTTACTGGTATATCCCCAGTGCCTAGAACAGTGCCTGGTATGTGCTCAATAAATAGTTGTTGATTTAATTGATTATAATAGATTCATACAGTTCTTAAAGACTTCTTGGTTTCCACATGGAAGTTCTGTGGCTATTAAAGGCCATATTATTTTTGAGCGTTCCTATCCTGTAAGGCCAATGTCTAAAGAATTATAAATGGTACTGGTTGATTTTAACAGATTGAGTGGCTAATAACATTTTATATCTTGGCTAAAGACTTTTAGATGTTTTTAGAGACTATACCACTTAAAGATGTTATTAATAATTTAGTTTTGGGATTTTACTAATAATTTAGTTAACGTATGTATCTGTTTACCTTTTCAAAGTAGATTTCCGTTATCTTATTCATTTGCATTGAAAATTAGTGGTATCACCATGATACTGCAATGATATGGTAACAAATACCAGGCTCATAAACATTTGATGAATAAACAACCTGTTCACTATCCAAATAAATGAATCTTAATTAAAAGAAGGAAGAAATGGTTTTAAAACATTATAGGTAAAGGGCAGAGAATAAATGACGTCAAAAGAGATTCCTGTTAGCAGGAGCGGTTCCCCAAACTGTCTCTATATTAGAATCACTTGGGGATATTTTAAAATGTCCAACGCCCTGACCACAGTCCAAACCAATTAAATCGTAATTTCTGGAGGTAAGACACAGACATCAGTAGTTTTTGAAGATGAAGATGATTCCAATGTGCAGATAAGTTTGGGGAAAATTTTTGAAAGTAAACTATCACATTGCTCATGAGACAAAGTTTTCACATCTACAATTTGCTTAGCTCTTTCCTATGAACACAAAACTATTTATGAATATGAAACAACTAGCCAATCACTTTTGTACAATTTTGAAAGTTGTTTTATAAGTTTTGATGATTTGCAAGAATTAATTTATTTTTCAGGCAGTATTAGAACAAGTTCAGTGTTTCCTAAACTGTGTTCTACGGAACAATACTCTTTAAACGCTGTTAATCTAAGAGATCTAAGAGGTCTGTGGTCTCTGTCTTGGGGACGCATGATTCACGTTAGCATGTAAAACAGTTCTAAGATGTCCAGGAACAAAGAAAACGTGAGTCTCTTTTTTAACTCAGTGTTTCACAAATATATTTGAGAAAAAAACCCCAAGAAACTTCTTTTACAATTACACTAACTTACATATTTCAGTTTTAAATACCAGGTATAGGCTTAGGATTTACCAAGTGATCTCCAGCCCAGGCCCTCCCTTGTATTGCAGGCTGCCCATTTATAACCTTAACAGATTCTCAAACCATACATGTTCAAAACTAAGCTCCTATTTATACAGCCACCGTCTGACACCAACTCACTCATCCATCAGGTTTCTTCATCTCTGTTTTATTTAACAGACACTTATACAGTGCTTCTGATATGCCAGTCACTTTTCTAAGTGCTTCACACGTGATAATTAATCTAATACCCAACACCACTACTATTATCTCCATTTTAGAGATGAGGACACTGAGGCACAGAAAGGTTAAGTAACTTGCTCCAGAGCTAATATGTGGCAGAGCTCCCTCCCATTTTTAGGTCATTACTCACATATCCCCTTCCCAGGGCTCCCTCCCTGGCCACCCTATCTACGTGTTCAACTCCTCTCATTTCCTACGTTTCTTTATTTTATCCTATCCTTACTTTTTAATTTTTCTCCTTAGCATTTACCACTATATATTTCACTTAATTTATTTATTGTTTGCCTTTTACACCAAAATGTAAGTGCTGTGATGGCGGGGATTTTGTCTGTTTTCTTCACTGCTTCATCCCCAGTGCCTATAAGAGTGTCTGCAGTGAGGGAAAGCTCAACAAATATTACCTGAAAGAGTTGTTCAGTTGACCAGAACACTAGCGTACTGGCAGGCACAAGCTGGGAATCAGTTGACTAAGCCATCATAGAATAATATTCAACTTAAAATCTTAAGCAAAGATTATTCAGTTTTCCTTAATAACTTATTTCAAGGGTATATACATACAATACTAGTGCCAAAAAAGTTTTATAACTATGTAGTTTTAAAATCCCATGACCGCAAAAAATTGAGAAACACATATTCTACTTTTAGATGATGACTTGGGCTTATTCTTGTTCACTGCCAGTGTTACAAATAACCACTACATGGCTTGTTTTTCTAGGAGCTGAATGAATAAAAAGAGGAATTCCTAATCAAGTTGCATATAATACCACAGATAAGCAATTAAATAATAATTCTTTAATCCTGCATTCAGAGTTTGTGGAGTAACTACAGGGTGCCAAGCACTGTGCTAAGAATTAATTAAAAACTGCTAATTCACATCTGAATCACATATCCTTGAGGCACACAAGGGTTAAAAATTTCATTGGTTTTACATATCAATAAAAATTATATTAGCAGCTTTTTCACACTCAGAAATAAAAGACTCTTTCAAAGTCCTTTCATTTTCTATGTCCAGTAATTCATTTTTAATATTATATAAATTTTATACATTATGATGCAAAGTAAGTCTACTGCAAATTTTTAATTAACTTATTTAGGAGCACTCTGCTTATTTTCTAGGATTACTTACAGTTAAAAGTAATAGAAGTGCATTTTGGTAGAAGTGTTTGTATCATTCATATATTTGGTTGAACCAATTTGATATTCAATAATTTGAATTACTGAAATATTATGTAATTTTCACTTTTCATCTTAAATTTTACATTTTGAAAAAACTAGTCTACACACGTGGCCAACATAATTAAAATCACAGAGAAGGGTATACATTGCAAAACTAGATTTCCCTACCAGCCCTGACCTCTGGTTCTTAGTTCTTCTCTCCAGAGGCAACCATTATTCCAGTTTCTGGGCTAACCTTCAGAAATCTGTGTGTTCATTTATGATTTGCCAAACTTAACATATTCTTGATTTATATGGACTAGGGGCCTACTATAACCTGTAGGGTACAACGCCCACCTTTAAAATGTATGTTTAATGAGAGATGCACTGAATACGCATTTTGTCCAAATGCCGAATTAAGGGAGGAAAAATAAGTATTGGGTCAAACTGAGACCAAAGGCAAATATCTTCACCAAAGAAGGAACTTCAGGGATACAGGAATACATTTGCTGTAAAAAATACGTATATATATCCTACCATGATTTTACTATTAAAATTTTTACAGGCTGCATTTTTAAAATTTGATATTCTGCTACAAAAACAATAATTTCTCAGTTTTCCTCATTATGAAATTTTAATGTGGTAAAGTTGACATTCTGCTTTTGAGGCTTCTCTCAAGATAAAAGAATTGGCAAATAAAACTTTTTTTAAAGACTTACGGCCTAAATGGAATTAAATCCATTTTAATGTATGCGTGCTAGTACACTAATTCTACAACAATTAGAATTATGATATAATTTAATCTCCACCTTTCTATCTTATTGACATTTTCTCAAAAACTAACTCAACATATTATTAATATTTCTCTATGTATTTAATTATTTATAAGTTACTTTTTATATACGTAAAATAAATAGCACTCACAGGTAACTTTTCAAAGTTTTGTTCCTGCAATTATAAATGCACATTTAAACTTCAACTCACTGATGGAGTTTCAACACCAAAGGAGATTTTCCCTCCAAGTTACAAATCGAAGACTTACTGGTATTCGAAAGAGAATACTAAGAAGGTAACAATAATTCCGCATGACATGCATTGTTCATAATGCTGGTGCTGTTATTCTGATTAGATGCAATGGTGACCTATGCAAGCACAAGATCACTGTTAAAGCATAGGATCAAGGATGCCAGAAGAAGTGCTGAAGGAGGCATTTGGCTTTTTAGAGTTCCACAAGCAGAGAATGAAGTCAAAGCCAAATAACTGATTTTGGCGGAATACTGAGGCCAAAGACAAACTTCAGCAAATTTCTAATTCAGCTTAAAGGACATTACTATATTTTATTTCAAAAGATTTCATTTTCTTTATTATTCAGCAGGTCTCTGATTCCAAGCTCATCTAGTTCTACAAGGTGTTAGTTCAAAATAGTGCTGGCTGGATATCTAACATTCCCTATTTGGTCTTTCAGATTGGTAGTGGAAATATGTTTTATATAACTTTTATAAATTCAAAAATATGTAAAAAGTTGGAATGAAATAAAACTTTTACCACGTATATTTTAGTCTTTGTAGTCATAGTAAATGTGTGAATATACTGTGTATTGGGATACACTGACTTCTACCTTATGTCAAAAGCACATCAAAGTTCAAAGTGCAGGCAAAACAGTTTCCTATTTTCTAACGGGTAGACAATGGTACTGGGACATGAAAATGTGTCACTAAGTTTAATTACTAGTTGATACACAAACTATACTATTTATGTATTAAATAGCTTGATAATCAGTATTTTATTCGAGATTGATTTACAAATCCATCCTTTTTTATTTGACTTTTGTATACCTACAATCACTCTATATACATACTATATATGTTATGTGGTAAATTACATATAGAGGCAGTAATTTAATTGCCTATTTTACATTAAAATTCAATATTAAAGAAATATTAATGATGGCTCTAAATGCTTAATATTTAAAATAATTTACTTTAAAATGATAAAATACATCATTTTGCAAAATAGAGAAAAATGTTTGTAAATCTCCTACTCTTATCAAAGTAATTATAATTTTGTTACATCTGATTCTTATATACATACTTTTTTTTTTTTGGTGAGGGAGATCAGCCCTGAGCTAACATCCATGCTAATCCTCCTCTTTTTGCTGAGGAAGACCGGCTCTCAGCTAACATCTATTGCCAATCCTCCTCCCCTTTTTTCCCCAAAGCCCCAGTAGATAGTTTATGTCCTAGTTGCACATCCTTCTAGTTGCTGTATGTGGGATGCGGCCTCAGCATGGCCAGAGAAGCGGTGTGTTGGTGAGCGCCTGGGATCCGAACCTGGGCCGCCAGTAGCGGAGCCGCGAGCACTTAACCGCTAAGCCGCGGGGCCGGCCCTACCTACTTTTTATATAGTCGAAAGAGACTGTAACTTTAAAAGTAGCCCAAGTTGTGTTAAATCATGGGGATAAATACTCCAAATATGGCATATTTTTAAAGACAATGAAAACATCATCATTGTGTATTAATCCTACTTGGTTTTCATATGGCTATTATTCACGGCTAATCAATCAACCAACCAAAAACCTAGTGCAAAGTGAACTAAGAAAATAAAAATAAAAATATTTAAAATATTTTTATCTGAAATAACCACTAAGGCAGAAATGATTCAGGGCTTACTTATCCAACAATTGCTTCTTTACTTTTTCCCACTCTAATCTTGGGATTCTGGGATAGTATTAAGAGGTTATGTTCCCTTTCTGTGGCTGGTTTATCTGGCATATTGCCTGTGTTTGGATGATGGGTCTCCACAATGGCACTTTTCACACTTACTCATCTAAACAATGAAAAGCACAATGACGACTTTCATCTTTTTTGTTTAAAATATGAATTTTCTGCTCAAACCCAGATATGTTTTCAGATTTACTTCCTTTTTCTTCAGTGTTCTCCATCCTGTGCATTTCACATGGTTTACAGAGAGTAAAAATAGAAGAAAAGGAAAAAAAGATAATTCCATCAAAAGAAAGTTCAGAAATAAGAGAAAATTTTCATTTGAAAACCATTAAAATGATTATATTATAATAAATTTCCTTGTTGGTTGGGCAAGATGTTTATATGCTTGTTTTGGAAGCATACAGTTTAAAAAATATATTTCAAATAAGTTACATTTTGTTTCCATGAACATCTGTTTTAAACTTTCTTGAAAGGTCTGTTTGAATGGTTTTACTCAAATAACATCATGGTGGATCATGCTTCTTTATTTAGGAGATTCTCATATAGTTAGATCGTGAATATAGATTTTATTTAAATTTTACTGAAAAAAATCAATGAAGTAAACTTATTGCTTTTGTTTTAGTGTAGTTTCTACCAAAGAAACCCATGTTTACAGTGAATTAATTTATAAATTCTCTTTTTTTTTTACCTTACGTCTTCATTTGTCCTCAAATTGTATTTATTTTTCCAAAGAACAATAATTTGTAAATAGACATTCATGGCTTTGGTAACCCTACAGTTTATTCCAATTCTCTCTGGAACGACTCAGAAAAGTGGGTTTATTGCCTTGTTTTTCTTTCACTGTTTAAACTTTATCGTTTTTGATTTCCTAGGAGTGACTCAATCAGGGGGGTCAGAATCTGAAGTCAAGTGAAAGAGAGGATTCTGGGAAAAATATGCCAGGGAGTCAGTAATTTGATAAATAAAGAGAAAACATTTACCACGATATTTTTAATTTCATGTGCCCCAAAACAATGATTATTACCACATTTTAAAGACTTCCTCTTATTTGCCTAATTTTAATTTTTGCATATTTCATTGTTCTTGATTTTCTTCAATGTGTCCTATAGAGTTAGCAAAATGCACAGCAAATACTACTACAATACTACCACAATGTTAGTGGGAAGGCTAACAACACTCCATTTAACATAAGTGAGCTGATAACGCGTTTGAGTGAACAACAGGTAAGAAAAAGAAGTTTCTAATCATCACACTTCACAAAAATATAAACTTGGATTCAAGTTCATTTGGATTACAGTTTGTTCTAACAAAATCCAAGTGCAAATAGAATATGTTTTTATGAAGTTGAATGATATGTGACTTTTATCTGAATCGAGAATTTTAGCATACGAGTCATTTTATTTACCATTATTTTTCTTTTTTCACTTAGATCTCTTTCCATTTCCCAAAAGTTAAGAGTCAAATGATGAATATATACAATAGTATTATTGTATTACCAAAGTAAATCCAGTTTTCTTATCAGAAAAACAAAAAGGAATACAGCTGACAGCTTTTTAAAGCTATAATTCACAACACACGCATAGGTAATATTATTTTAGAGAAAATAGGATCAATATGGTCCCACAATGTATGATGGTGTCCCATAAAGCATAACTTGGAATATGCTCTGTAGAAATACACGAAGCCTCTCTTTTACATGTGGGGTTTTCAGTGTGAAGATGAGAAACTTCTTTTTCTTACCTGTTCACCCAAACGCATATCAGCTCACTTATGTTAAATGGAGTGTTGTTAGCCTTCCCACTAATACAATTCCCTGCAGATCTTCAGTGTATACTCAATACTGCTTGAATTGTGTTTCCTTTATAAATTATTTTCTGCCATAAGACTAATAAATATACATTTAATATCTAACAAAACACTTGAAAGCAGTTTTACTACCCACTTGAAAGCAACGTGTAGTAAAATTTCTGAGTCTCAAGAAAATGGTTCACGTTAACATGTTAACAATCATGTTTTAATAGTAAACTAGAAGGTCATCAAAAAAAAATTTCTCAAGGTATAACACAGGCCAGGACACGGCAGACAGCGCAAGATGAGAAATGAAGTGTGCAGCACGTTTTGTGTGTACCTTGAGGCAGCGATTGGACAGGAAGGGCCGCCTGGCCAGGGGGAATGGAGATGAGTCCCTGACGCTGCAGGCTGAGCAGATGCTGCTGCTGCTGGAGTTGTTGCATCTGGAGAAGCTGCTGCTGGAAGACAAGCTGCTGGGCTGCCAACTGCTGCTGCTGCTGCTGCTGGTATCAGAAAACCCAACCCAGTAAACAGCAGAGAACACGGTCTGTACACGCAGCTCTCATGCAGAGAAACGCACACGCCTTTTATTGCCCTGGGGAGTTTCTGAATGGTCATCCCCTGGTCAAAGTTCAAGGGCAGAAAGTGAGCAAGTTCTGGATTTGCAGTTGACTTTCATTCAAATATCACACAGCAGCAGAGAACCACGGAACTTGCATGAAAAGAGTATGGAACAAAGTCTAGGGAATGCATGTAACAAAGGTTCAGAATTTTTAAAGAATCAGCTTATTGCAGATGATAATAAATTTATTTGGACTAAAAGAATAACACTTTATGGAAACAGTCAACTTCAACAACACTCTATTTTTTCCAACTGAATAAGTTTGATCTGCGGAGGTCCATGAACGTGGTCTCTGGTGATCTATCAGTCAGCTGGGATGTAGCCTTGATAGGACAGGCCTCTCAGCTCTCTCTCTTCCTCTCCTCTCTTGTTGGAATACATTAAAGGCAGAATTATGTTCAAGGCAAAAAAAAAAGTGCCCTTATTTTAACGAAAAGTAAAACTTCCAATTTTGTGAGGCATTACAAGACAAACCCGAGTTCTTTGCACTCGGGAGGGTATGAGAAGGCGGTCACACTTCAGAGAAAGACAAGCGGCCGTGGAGGACCTTTCCTTTTTAGTTTGGGGAAAAGAGAAACTTCTGATGCGCTCACTGGAAAACAGACTGCATAATGGAGCAAGTCATGTGGATTGCCCAAAGCCTCCGGAGAAATAAGGGAGCAATTTCTATTCTGTAGTTGATGGCTGTCTGAAATTCTATTCACAAATCCAAACAGAAACAAAGCCTCAGGAGGTCAGAACTGTTTCCTGTACGTTTGCATAATGGGCAGCTTGAAGACAACGGCTCTGATACCTGCTGATCAATTTAACTACTTCAACATGTTTTGTTTGTATTATGTTTATATTTGATGCAGTTTGCTGACAAGTGCAAGCTAGGCCTGAGAAGCCAGCTTGTCAGTTTGATTTATGAGCATATCAAACTGTAACTTTCTACTCGCCCCTCCAAACCTACAGTAGCAGTTCATTAATCAGGGGCCTGTGACTTTGAAATCTGTGCTCAACCAGTTTCTCCCCTCATCCCCCCACCCCCAACAATAGGCGAAATTTGCATGCCTGTTCTCTGAGCTGCACCACCAAGAGAAAAAACAAGGTTCCCTCACCAACTTAGGTTCTCAGTGAATACAAGAGAATCAGTACTTTGTGCACCACACAGCTTGCTCTTTGTACACTGTGATTCATTAGTGAACATTAGACGACAGCAGCACTGGATTGTAATTCTCAAGTCCCATGCTACCAAAAAGGAGGGCAGGGGAGTTCTACTGTCACTGTTATTGAGCTCAGTAAAAGTGTATACTAACGCATCTCTGACGGCAAGAGCTTTGTGAGAGGAAGATCTAAGCCCGCCCTCGCCCCTCAAGGCGCCTGCCTAGCCTCACACTGTTCTCCATCGAGGAGCTGGCCAGATCCTACCTCTTTAGCTTGCTTTCCAGGATGTTGTTGCTGCTGCTGCTGCTGCTGCTGCTGTTGCTGCTGCTGCTGCTGCTGCTGCTGTTGTTGTTGTTGCTGCTGCTGCTGCTGCTGCTGTTGCTGCTGCTGCTGCTGCAAAAGCTGAAGATGTAACTGCTCTTGCTGTTTCTTGTAAAACTCTTGTAGTTGTTGCTGAATAAACCATTTTGACTTTAATAAATAAAGGCAAAAGTTTCATGTATGATAAATCTCCTAAACTCGTCTAGACTGGCATATGGTAGAGTATCCATTAGGATTCACCTCACAAGAACCACAAAAAAGGATTCATGGGATTCAAGGAGACAGATCTACGCACATTGTTTTCCAAGGCAGCTCTGAATTTTTCCAATCCAGAATCCAAAAAATCCTAAACAAAAGGGTATCGAAAATCTGTATTCTAAAGGGCTAGAGCCAAATGAATACCCTAAATTATTACATCTGAAGTCCCCACAGCAAATAAAAATAGGTTATACTCTACCATTTATAAGAACCAAACGTATAGCTACATAAAATCAGGTTGTCCAGTTCTTACTGGGAAAAAAATTTTAATCAATAAGATGTACAGAAGAATGTCAGAAAGAGAAGCAACTGGCCTGCAGTCATCATCATAGAAGACAGCAAAGTAATTAAATATATAGGAATTCAGGGAAAGCACATTATTTTCTCTATGATAAGTAGGTCTATAGCATGAAGTCCACTTTATACACACTTGAGGCTCCAGTAATGTACTGGAGGAAAACTATATGAGGAACATTAGTTGTGTTACTTTTTAAAAAGATAAATCTCATGAATTGGTGGCTTAGTTGCTTAACTTTGTTCTAATAAGTAGATGCTTCTTTTCCTAAACACTGCATATATTTTGGAAAAGAAAATTTGGGCTGTTACTTTCCCTACTGTAACAAAATGGCCAGTTCAAATTTCATACTTATGTGTACTAAAAGGAGTGCTAAGTGTTAAGAGTTTTAAAAGCAACAATTATCTCTAAGTCTTTTTGCACTTTTGCTGGCAAGTCTACAAAGCAAATGTACCTAAGTATTTGAATATTTAAGTATTGATTTATTTCATAGTGAAATTACACTTCTCTCTGCTCTTAGTCCGCATTTCAATGAATTTAAAAGACCAAGGGATCTAAATTTTCTTATGCAGTTCTACAATTAAAACACTACATTTACGTTCTAGCATGCTGAGAGGTTGTCCTTTCCAATGGACAGTGTTTATCAAATATGCCCATGGCACTGTCAACATGGGTGCAAACTTTCTGTGCCAAGCTAGAACACCAAAGCAGGTAACCCACATTACCTGCTGCAGCATGACTGCCTGCTGCTGCTGGAGAAGGGCTTGGAGCTGCTGAGGAGACAGGACTTGCTGCTGAAGGATCTGCTGCATTTGCTGAGGGGTGATCACCTGGGGAGTCATCATGGCCACCGACACAGGCACCTTGACAGAGAGAGAGAGAGAAAGGGTGGTCATAACCAAATGTCTGCTAACAACCTCACAGCTATATGTCATCTCTAATACATTCTTTAGCAATGATGACAGATAATTTTTAAATAATATTTATTATTTAACTATTTAACAATAATATTAAAGGACCACAGTATTTAGACACTAGCTTGTTCCAGAGGCACCAGATTTCATCAGATTCCACCTTTATGTTCTGCACCTCTTATGTACTATGCTAAGATGTTTGAGCTTTTACTAGCATGGTTAAAAATAAACAATTACATGTCAGTGTTCTCAATACTTCATAATTGATAATCTCATCAGTGTCACCGTTCTATAAAAAGCTTTTGAAATGGTTTAAAAGTATGATTAAAATAAATAATAAAGATTAAACAATTGGAAATAATATGAATATAAATATCTTTTACCAAAGTTAGTAAAAAAGAATGTATGTAAAATGTACTTACAAAACATAATCACCATCTTCAAAATTTTATATAGATATATAAAATATATATAGTACTAGAAAAATACAAATAGTAATACACATTACTACATGAGAACATGTAGTAACTCATATAGGAGGTATACATATAAATACATAGTTATATATCTCCAGAAAGTATCTACACAGATAGGTCTTCTCAAAGAAGGAATCATAAACCTAGTATTCTAGCTTTTTCTTTAAACATTTTCTTATTTCAAGCTAAGTAAACTTATACCAGGAAGTCTGGAAATCTAAAGATTACTCAAAGGTTATTCATTAAACTGAAAAAAAAAAGTATTTTACTTAAAATTTACTTTCTACCATTTCCTTTCTCTTCAAGGGTCTGAGAATTAAAGAGTCAAAAAGAAAAGGAAATAAGGAGGGAGAGAAAGAAACAGGAGAAAGAGGAAGCAAAGAAAATACAGAGCAAGGAAAAGCTAGAGAGAAAGTCCTAGAGAAAGAGAGAAAGGATGTGGAGAGAGAGGAAAAGGATGGCAAGAGAGGTGATCAGGAAAACCTTGCATGAAAGCCTGAGGTCTGTGCTCAGTTGGCGGTGGTGGCACTGTTTGAAGGCACTGCTTGTACTAACCAGCCATAATCAAACAACTTGTCACCTCGCCAAGTCTGCAACTTTTGAAAAAGCAATCACTTTTTTTCCTACAAAAAGCAATTCACTTTACTCTAAATAAAAGCAAGTATTTATATAAATACTGCTTTAGAACAAATTCTTGGAACAACATGTGTCGTTGAAAACAAAAAAAGATTAATCGACATGGTTCACAATTTATTTTAATAGTCATTTTTAACACAGTTCCAACTTTTCGCGTCTGGCACTTTACGCTATAAAGAAAGGAGAAATTAATGAGAAAGAAGTTAGAAGGAAAAAAACAAAAGAAATTCAGGGTGGATTAATTCCTTTCTCTCAAAAAAAAAAAAAACAACTTCATATTTAATACTAAGAAAAAGCTATGTCTTTTCTATACCATGGTGATATCTCAAAATATGGATTAATTAGATCTAATTATGGGACATGAAGGAAAAGAATCACATTGTAACAGAAGGGAATTCAAAAGTGATTTTCAAAAATATATCTGGATTTTTTTAAGAACATATTGACATACCTATAGATTACTGTATTTGATTTTATCATAATAAAAGGCATTCTGAAATGTATGCTGTAAAATTAATTGATCCAATGGGTTGTTCAAGTGTTTAGTTGTTTACAAATTTAATGATTAGTTTACTTGTTTGTTCTTTGATAAACAAATAGAATGGTTAGAACAAGCAGTTTAGGGAAAAAGTGATCCATCTAGAAAAATGCCTTTTCTTCCAATAATCTTTTACCTCAGCCTGTCTCCAAATAACAAGTAATGAAACAGAAATGAAGGGACAGAAAGACAGACATGTTAAACTTTAAAAAGGCTGACAATCCAGATAAATAGATAGGAAGGTAGATAGACAGATACTATATACATGTAGGTAGCTATATACATACATATAGATATATACATATAGATTAATATCTTCTATAAAATCTATTATGTGATGAGAAACTTGCCACACTTCTTTCACCTAACAGTCCCTTATCACTTTTTAGCATATGGAGTGTTTTCACTTAATTATATGCACAAGTAAAAGTACTTTATGTGTAACTGATAACAAATGCACTTTATAAGAAAAGTTTTATGAATGGAGGCATGTCAAAATACACTGCAAGTTTACAGTCAGATTTCAGCTTATACAAATTATATTACTCTATAGCTTGTTGCCATTGTGACTGATGTGGTGTATAAGCAACTTTAAGCAAGTTTTCTACCTTTGCATTCTTGAGAGTTCATTAGTCCTTTCACTATGGCTAGATAAATTATTTTTTACTCTTAAAATGGTTTGCACGTATTTCCCTTACAATTAAAAGTTTATGACATAAAAACAACCATCACATCATTGCCATCCTAAAAATCATATGTATCACATGTATGTGATGTTCTGTAAATTTTAAGCAGATTCTAGCCTACCCTCTAGGAAACTGCCATCTAAAACCGACAATATACAGACATAAAGGTATGTAGAAAGATAAGCCAACTAATACACAACTAATTGAACACTCTACTTCCATAAGATTTGTACAAAAACACGAAGTGAAATTAATTATACATGTAGGAAAGCACAGGTGCACTTCTGAGGGATTTCTAACATTACAAATAAGCCAATACTCTGGTCTCTAAATCCATATACACAAGCTCTCCCAAGATGAAACATTTGAGGCTACTAAAAATTTAAATTATTTTAATAAATAGAAAATTAGTTTTTCCCATGACAAATGTCAGTTATATGTAGATTGCTCTACTCGCCTTGTTTAGAATTTAATAATTCTCAAAATGCAGAACTTCTCTACTTTTAAGTGATTCATTTTAAATGACACATTTCCTTTATTCCTCATTTATTATTTTGTTACTGTCTCATTGCATTTCTTTGCTACTAAAAGCTACTCTAAGAATTCACTGACAAAGATGAATAGAGATTAACTCAGTATATAAAAAAAATTTTGGAGATAATGCTACTGTATCAATATTTAAACAGGCAAAACCAGCATTGGATTTGAAAGTCTATGGATAACTTTCTAAAATATATACACCTTAGCAATTTGGTATTAAGCTTAAGGAAATTTTTTTTCCACTATATATATGATTTTATTCATGCAAATATTCTAATGAGGGACCACAGTTTAGATGTATGATCCAGGAGGGGAGGGAGAACTTACCTCAGATACTTTCTGGTGAGAAGGCAAACAAAAGTCTGGTTGGGTCTGAGAAAACATGATACATTATGCAGCTACCAAACCAAATCAGAAGGAATAGCTGGTTTTAAATGGGTGTCCTAGTGAAAACTGGGTCTATCAATTAAAATCTTCAAGAGTGAAGGAAGGACATACAGTCAACTTTGGTTGGGAGAGTTCTCTTTTTTCCCTCTTGGTAATTACTATACCGACAGATCTAAAATTCCCCATAGTGATGCACCAAATAAGGGTTTCATTGATCCTTATTTATTTTCTCATTAGAAGAATTAAGCACAAACCTGCTGTGTTGCTCTGCACACCAAGAGGTACTGGGTAAATGGACATAAAGATAGGGTTATGTATTCTGAAATGAGAGAGCAAAAATTCTAAAACTTGAAATGAGACAAAATGGTAAAAGTCAAAAGCATTTAGATATTATCCTAAAATAGGTAAGTGATGACTTTAGATTTAAGAAATAAATTATAAATGTGTTTACATTAAACTTCTAAGTGTACCTCATCGAAAGGGTCAAAAAGTTATTAAGAGACAACGTAAAGATCATGCCTCCCTTCAAATGAATCTAGAGAGTTACTATGAGAGTTACGAAAATAAACAAAATTTTTATTTAATAAGCATACCGTCTTTTTACAATGTAGTTCAGCTGGAGCATTTCTGAATGTGTTGGGTTTGCATATTAAGCACGTCACTTAATTACACATCCCAATTATATGTAGGTGATTGGAAAGGTTCTTAGCATAGTGTCAGTCCAATTCTTTCTTCACTAAATATGAATTGGAAAAAACAGTCACAACCTGTAGATGAGACTTACAGCGAAAAACATTATTTCCTTGTTAACAGAGTCTCCCAACTACTGGTTCATGGATCCCTTTAATCTCTGCTTAAAATTTGAAGACAAAGGAAGTCCTGACCTCTAGGCCCTGGTACTTAAAAAATAAAAGTAACCCTATTAGGATTAACTACTTGTGTAATAAATGCAAAATTAGTTTTCATGTTACAGTATCTGCTCCCATTTTAATAGACTATTGTTAGGAAATATTTGATTGTACGTTCTTTGATAATTTTTTTCTGTTTACTTCTTTCCTCACTATACTATCTATATTTACAGTTTATTTTAACATAGGAAACTACTGTATTGCATTGCCAGTCTTGGTCCAAATTCAAGCCTGGCTACATGTATAATGTCTTATCATAATAATAGCCTTTCAAAAGCTTCTTGGTTTCATGGTATTAAAAAGAACTGACAATGAATTGAGTGGTATTTGTAAGCTTTTCATCAAGTGCTGAACAGGAGTATTTAAAGAGATTGGGGATGGACAGTGCATATTGCTATTTAATGCAATCTTTAGCAGCAGGGAAATAGTGAGACAGGAACAACAGACAGCATGGCACAGTGCAATAAT
>NC_141900.1:73173673-73176173 GCF_057802395.1 Ceratotherium simum simum | reverse complement strand
CACAACCACTTATTATATAAATTAGTATATGACTCCCTGTTATAGTCACAACAGTGCTTTTGTGTTTATTTTGCATCAAGATGTAGTCTTTTATTTGTACAAATAGCAGGATATAAAGACATAGCTCAATTAGACCTCCTTACTTTATGATAGGGTAGTACTGAATGCTAGACTTGTTGGTTTTATTTTTTCCTCTTAGTGTTATAGGTTCCATTGATATAAAGCTACCATGTGAAAGAGACACTTGCCAGAGTGATAACAGAAACCTGCATATATCCTATGCCATATTCACTAGAATGTTCAAAAGTTTGAAACTTGACCTGGGCCAGTACAGTTAAGTGTGTTATCTCAACCACCACCAGGGACACTATTGGTCCTTGTTGCTTACTCCTTTTCTCTGGTCTTCTCTCTCACCTTTTCTCTCTCTCCCTCTCTCTCATCATCCCTACCTCTCTCCCTTCCTTCTTCTCTTCCACTCCCTACCCCCACGTATGTGTATGTATGTTATTTAGATAGATAGATAGATAGATAGATAGATAGATAGATAGATAGATAGATAGATAGATGGATGATAGATAGATCTAACTATACATGTCAAGGATGGTAAGAAGGGAAAAATAACCTTTATTTCCCACCACACTCCCCTATCCACATACACGGACACTCCATCTTACAATGTTGGTGCCTTAATATTAAACCTCATATTTTGGCATCTTACCATTTAATCAAAACAAATGGAGGAAAAAAATGACTTTCTGAAAAACTGAGAACAAATAACAGCACATATAAAAAGTTTATAACTATTCCTGTGAACTTTTCTTAAACAAAATTATTTACAGTGAGATTAAAAGACATTTTTTGTCTGGTATCTGCTTTCTCCCAGCGTCTCATTTATTTAACTAAATATATACATTAAATCCAAAAGCTTTTCAATATGACATTTAAAGAAAAGCAAACCATAAAATTAAATAGCATATATTTTTAAATAATTATTAATCATTTTAAAATTATAAATATTAAATTTTATTAAATATTTCTCTGTCTATTCACACGAGAAAGGGTTAAGTATGAGGAAAACCTACATACACAAAAAGAAACCTATACATTTACCTCAAAATATCAGCTAAATTCTGAGTTTGAAAACTTGACTGTGATATAAAACTTCTGAAAGAAACTAGCATTTAAATAACGATAACTTTTGTGCTCTAGTGGAATTAATTCATCATGGACACCATGCACAGTGCATTTGAAATCTAGTACCGCTTTGCTAGAAGTCTTTAATGCTAAAATTGCCTAATAAATCAAAATGCCAAATATGAAGGACATAGTTGAATATGTAAGAACAAAAACTGAACACATGAATATTTTTAATTTTTAAAAACTGAAACAGGATGTTCTTTAAAGCATGGTTTGAGGAAGGATATCTGTTGTTACAGCAAGTGATATAATCTTTATTATAACAGGGGATGTGATCTTAAGTAAATGAAAATTAAGTTGTTTATAAAGTATTTGCCACTGCTTTTCACTGGCTTAAACAAAATGCCTAAAATACTATTCACAAATTAAGGTTACCATCTTGGGAAACAAAAAACTTTAATTAGTAAAAATTCAAATTTTCATTCAAAAAGGTTAATATGTCAAACATGCGAAGTTGTAGGGCATTTCAACACAATAATTTTTAAAAATAATGATCATGACTACCTTCAACAAACACAATACTGTTAATCTTCAACAATAACAAACATCTGGGAAACATAAGAGTAGAACAAATGAAAATCTTATCTTTCACTTCAATCAGCTATTAACTAGTTTGGCAACTCAGTATGTTATGTTTTGCTCCAGTATTAAAATTAGGTTTTAAAACACAAATAACAAAACATAAAAATTTCACTATGGAAATGGTATAAAATACTCAAATGAAGCCTTTAATTTCTATGTATTTCATTTAAATATAGTACAACAGCAAATTTGAAACAATGGTAGCTATATAAATGTATTTTACTGTAACATTATGATTCTGCATCTTAGAGTTCAACAATCCCCATTCACAAGTATAACTGAAAGGGATCTGATAACACTGATGACCCTGGTGAACTAATTATTCCCATATATATTTCAAAATTATATTTGTCTGTCAATCTTTATATTCTAAAGTCTTGTTTTCATCTCATACATTCATATAATTACCATATACAGCATCTATTTCTCAAACAGGTGAAATGTATAACAAGTTTTACTTTTCAAGGTACATGTTAAATGGTCAGTCTTCCTTTTAAGTCTATAAATTTTAACGCTAGTTTAATTCATAAAAAATTTTAAAATGTTTTAAATCAATCCTTTATAGCATTAATATTCAGTTTTTTTAAAACAAGTAAAGAAGGAAGCTTAGGGAAAGTTTATTTCATCCTGTTACTCTACAACCTCTGACAAATTGAGCTGGCGTTTATTTATGATACCAAAATGTAATGTTTTTCACAATGTGTTGAACTATCTATCTTAT